>NC_056731.1:167952001-168184501 GCF_019279795.1 Protopterus annectens | reverse complement strand
TTTACAAATTTCACTTGTTAAAAGTGTTCATTACCATGATGTGAGTTAAGCAGAAGATTTATTGAGCAATATTTCCAGTGGCTGCATCACTAAATATTCTGCAGACTATCCTGCCTTAATGATACAAAGCATATTTATACATGTGCTTCAATGAGGAAATTCCAGGTGTTTTTGCTTTGCTTGTAAAAAGCATTATATTCTTGTTTATCATGTGACAGTTATCAGCAAGTGTGTTACCAGTGATTCTGAATTTTAACACTGTACCTGTGAAAGTTGTACCAGACGTGTTCCCAGTTCCTGTTTCATTGATACCTTAATTAATATTACTGGCTCTGTGAGGCAGCAATGGTTAAGTGGTAGTGTCCATGCTTCCTTCTCCATTGGCACATTTTCAATAATCATTTGCTCAAAAAGAATCTGCAGAACAGATAGCTAATATAACTACTGCATAGCCAGCAGTACTGACCAAATGAAAAGTTTTAATCTGTTATATAACACAAATTATTGTAATAAATGCCAACACTTTTATGCAGCCTTATTGATATCTTGTCACTGCCCTTAAGACTCTCTTACTTTTTTGAACACTGAAGTCTATATAAACAAATTCAGTGTTCTCCAAAACAATTTGATACATGAAGTTCTTGTGTATATACACATATACACACACACACACACACATACACACATATATATATATATATATATATATATATATATATATATATATATTTGCTGATAATATTTAATTGCTATGTGGGCAACATAGTAGGAAAAACATACATGCAGGCATGCTAAGATCTGTGAATCCAGACTTACCCACAGCAGCTGAATTGTTAAAATGAGAAGCCAAGGAAGGATTCATAGTAATTAATCAAAATTACTATGACGAGAGCATAAAGGATTGTATCAGTAAAATGTTCACTAAGAACTAATGACTTTAGATTAACCATGGGAAATTTGCACACCTGACACCCTGGACTTTAAATGTATTCATTCTGAAATTGCTCGGCCTTGGAAAAATGCTCGCATCTCACACAGGTTCATAGAAGGTTACTAGACTCACAGCCCTAGAGTCTTTACAAGCCTAGTCATATTTATCCCAAATTGCCCCAATTATTGGTGGTTAAGTGAGTGGAGTTCACAGAGGTAATGGTCTATGGTAGTTAACACTGACTTCCTCTGTCCAGGAGGGACATGGGTGCCACCCCAGGAGTGAATTTGCGTTCACCCATCCATTGATCTAGGTTGTGTTTGAAGAAGGTAGGGGAGGGGCTCTGTTTCACATTAAATGGAAGGTTGTTCCAGAGAAGTGGCAGTCTCTGGGAGATGCATGTATCTCTTCAGCATGAACAGTTCATGTCAGAGGCTAGGTTAAGTTTCCTTGAGCGAGTGACCGTTGTGCAGTTTGATTGATGAATGTGTAGCATTTCCATCATGGCTGGGTCAGAGACTGCCTTGTAACCCAGGCACAGGTCACCCCTTAGCAACCTGTAGGAGACAGACTACAGTGACAGGGCTTTCAGTCTTTCTGCATAAGACTTCTTTTGTGTACTCTGTAATTTCTTGGTGAGAAACCTCTGTAGTCATTCCATTTGTTACAGGTGTCTGGTAAGGTACATGCAAAAGGAAGCATTGCACTCAAGTATTGGCCTGATGAGGGCCGAGTATAATGGAGTCATAACATCCTTAGATCTAGATTCAATGCCTTTACTTATAAGATGTGCCACATAGAAGGATTTCCTTACTGCTGTGGATATGTGATGGTCAAAGTTCAGATTGCTATCAACCTGAGTACCCAGATCATGTACCACTTGGTCTGCTCTTAGGGTGTGCTGCCTATAATGTAATTAGCAGAGATTTCAGCATTTCCAAAGGGAATACTAATGCATTTTTTTTTACACTTAGCTTTAATCTGTGGCTTTGATACCAGTCATTTGTCTGCATTAACCCTGCCTGCAATATGTTAACATAGTTGGGGGGGGCTCAGTGATTGCTCCCAATTTACAATTGTCAGTGAACTTTGGTAAAGTTTGTCTGGAATTCTGAGAAATAAATTCCAAACAGTAAGGGGCCCAACACAGAACACTGTGGTACACCACTGGTGAATGGTCCTTTGCTAGAGGTGAAGTCACCCACTTTGACAGTATGTGTCCTGTCAGTGAGCCAGTTGGCCATCCATTTGGTAATGTAGGGGGACTAGGTCAAGATAGGTGGTAGGTCAAGATAAGTGGTATGCATTGCCTTTCCCTTGTCCAGGGCCTTGGTGACTTTCTCAAAGACGTCAGCCATGTTTAGTAGGCATGATCTACCTTTAACGAATCCGAACTGGGTTAGGTCCAGAGTTTGGAGATTACCTATGTCTTTGTTAATAAGGTACATAATGATTCTTTACATGGCCTTGCAGATGAGACTAGTCAAGCTTATGTGCCTATAACTCCCAGGGATAGTCCCCCTTTGAGAAGAGGGATTACTGTTGCTGTCCTCCATTCTGTTGGAACATGGCCAGTTTGCAAGCTGTGGTTAAATAAGGATCCAAATGGGTCTGCCAGGTCATGTTTTAAGTTGATTAAAAGGCAACCTGGGATATTGTCTGGTCCCGTTGATGCTGTGTTTTTGGGCTAGAAGAGCACCAAGGTGAACTTTTCTCTTGAGATAATAGGCTGAGGAATGTTGGCAGGTATTCGTTGGGGGAAATCTGTCAGCTAGCATGTTGGCTATTCCATCCCAACCAGTTCAGTGCATAGCTGGGTATCCCCTTTTAGATTTCAGACATAGTTACAGAATTCCTTGTGATTATCCTTAGCTAGGGAGGCTATTTGTACTTCATAATTAACTTTGGAGGACTTGACAAGATCTCTAATTTGTTTGTTTAAGCTAGAGAGGGATTTTTTTCCTCTGTTGAACCTGTTCACTCTTGTTCTTGGACATTAATGTCTTTCTTTTGTTGTATAGCCTGTTTATACTAGGGTTCCACCAGAGTGGCTTGTTTTTTTGGCAATTCCTGGTTATAATCCAGTCAGGTACAGCTGATTCTATACAACTGCTTAAGTTGTTATATAGGGCATTGGTGTACACTTCTGCACAGGAGTCCTTGCTATATGCATTTGAGAGGGCTTTGAAACGTCTTATACCACCATTTAGTAAGAAGTAATTTGTCTTTGAAAAACTGAAAAAATTCTTAAGTGTTTTTGAGCTTGATGGGTTATCTGGTCTTATAATTTCATTGAACAAGAGTGATTTATGGTCTAATCTTAAAAAGGAGGACATCACACGGGATGGGGGGTGCAATCCTCTCCCCATGTTAGTGAGTACTATGTTCAGGATATTTGAGCCACTTGTGGGTATGCTAACTGTTCCAAAGCATTTGCATTGACAAAGTCCAAGAACCTCTGAGTCAGCATGTTTATGGTCGTGTATGTTTCCCAGTTGATGGTAGGATAATTAAAATCACCCATGAATAAGGTGCTAGGTTGTATGGTAAATGACTCCATTAAGTCCAGGTATGTGGTATGCTTTTCCTGCTTCATGGTGGAGGGACCTATAGATAGCTATGATCTGGTAGAGGGCTTTGCCTATGGTTAATTGGACACAGAGTACCTCAAGAGACTCATACTGTTTGACCAGTCTAGAGGTGTATTTATCCTTATTGAAGATGGATACACCTCCTCCTTTGGTTCTTTTCATGCTCAGTTTGTGGTTTGAATTTATGGAAGGCACTGTAGCCCTGCATGGCTGGGGTGCGATTCACACCTTTGAACCATGTCTCAGTGACTGAACAGATGTTAGCATCTTCCAAAGTAAGAAGTGCTTCCAGGCAATGCAGTTTCTTGTTTAGACTCCCAGCATTAAGCAGCAGTACCTTGAGTTTATGCAGAGAGGATTTTGTTATGTTGGGAGGTTGGTTATTTTGTCACTGCCTAAAAAAAGGTACAATAGAGGTGGCCTATGCTTTTGCCAGTATCCAAAAGCCTAGAGGAGACAGGTGCAGACCATCTCTGGCAAAGCAGCATGGCCCTGTCGAGCATGTCTTCCCAAACTGACAGATATTGGATCCACTTGGACTAACACCAGAACCTAAGCCAATTGTTAAAGTCACTCATTATTTTCTTTATACTGTGGCATCATCCTTTGGAGAAGATAGAATGCTGCTTAAGGCTAGGCTTATACCTGCCTGTGACACCTGCCTGTGACACATAATCTGAGATCTCAGTCATGTCTCTCTTCATATATTCCAGTGAGATATGTTTCAAGTCATTCACCCCCACATGGAACATGACAGAGTCATACCAGTACCTGTGGTTGAGTGGCTTGATTGCTTGAGTGACATGATGGATCCTGGCACCTGACAGGCAGCTAACTATAACCCGCTCCTTATCCAGCCTGATGAGGGGAACATCTGTTTTTCTCATAATGGAGTCACCTATGACCAATACATTAGGTTTTGTGGTGTTACACCTTATGTGCTTATTTGTTAATACACTAGTGTGTGTTATTATGTGTTATGGCTGTCAATTGCATTATTATTTGTTTAAGTGTTTTCTGTTTTGGAGGCCTCTGATCTTTTGGTAAGTTACTAGTGAGTACCTCTGCAAATGTGGGTTTATGTGTTGTGTCCTTAATTAGTGTGGGAAGTGTGTGTGTGGTGACAACTTGTTTGGCATTTGATTTGTCCTTATGTGAGAACCTTGCCTCCAGTTTCATAGTGTAACTACATCTCTCACATAAAGTATTTGTTTGTTTCAGGAGTAAATAGTTGTCAGTATACAAGACACAATTGCTACATTGCCTCAGGATGCCCATTTCTATCAGGCTGGCCAGAGAGATGATGGGAAACTGCCTATCTATGATAGCAGACTCTTACTGTATGTTTTATTAGGGAAGGGAATTGGTTACTTTGACAGGACTGTGCTTGTAGCACTGAGACTACAAGAGGGACCTATACTTTGTGTAGGCTAAGGATGAGCAATAGAAAATGCTGCTTGCAGCAGCAAAACTTGGAAGGGTTTCACTGATAGCTGTTTAGGGAAAAAGTGAGCTTCTTGGCTTTTCCGTCTATACAGGGCAGTGCTAACTACCTCTGTGCAAAGAGCAGCACTGCACAAATGTGAGGCTTAAATACAAGCAAAGAGAAACAAGTTTTAAGCTAACTACCAGTCAGAAAAGCACATAATAAGCCTTCTAACAGCAATCCCCAACTCAGACAGGTTAGATCAGCATACTTCTGTCAGAAGGGTGCACAATGGTGAATAGCTGGTTTGGAGCCCAAGTGTAACAAGATCACATAAAGTACCTACAACATTCCTACAACTAACCAATACAATGTAATACAGTACAATTAACTACTTAAAGCAGCAACAGACAGTAAGTCTTTTGAAACTGCAAAAGCACAGGCACAGTATATAAGAAAAGTGAAAAAAAAATACTTAAAGCCCTATTGTGTGCTTCCCAGCTCAGATAGACCAGGTAAACACCTACTGTCACTAGATGAATAATCCCAGTCCTCCTAATGTAAAAGCACAGTAAAGGAGTTTCCTGAGTGAAATGCTACCACAAACAAACTTAAAAGATATGAAATGCTACCTCAAACAAATGTAAAGATACAAATGCAACAGTGTTAAGCAGCTTACAAAAGTGTGATTATCCAATAAAAGTAGTTTGCTTTGTATAAATGAGCCAAGAGCCACTCAATTGCACAGAATTCATAAAGGCACTAAAACAAGATAAGCTGATTAATAAGTCCTCCAGCCAATAAAATTATGTGCAGAAATCTCAAGTATTTCTCCAACCTAAACAGACCAGGCTACTTGTTAGTGCACTTGATGAAAAATCCACTGACCTCTTGATGTAAAAACAAGTGCTTACTAGAGTGTGAAAATATACTACTTTATCCAACAGCAAACTAGACAATGAATTCAGAACAAGCAAATTAGTAGAACAGACAATGATGAGGCAAAATGCACTTTTTCAACATAAACACAAGGAAAGGCAAATAAATATTTCAAGACATCAACAGCTGTGTAGAAAGGAAAGAGTTTATTAAGCTCAATTTATACTAGGGGTGTGCAGCTTATAATCATCAGGTTTAAAAAGCAGATCCAGAAACAGGAGGGTGGGTGGGTGGGAAAAACTAGCAGGGAATCACCAGCAGTGCTTTAGTTTATGCAGGCTTTAAATCCTTTTAGAAAAGACAAAGGCCCAAAAAATTCACTGCTATATTTAAGTATCACGCAAGAGACAACTTAACCAATGAAAAAACATGTGAAATGTGCAGCCTAGATAATTTAAGTGTCTTTGCTCTCACATATAACAAAAGCACCAGGCCAAGCAGATTTCGTACAACAGAAAAAAATGGAGCAAGTAAAACTGGAAGCAACTCTATCAGCAAGTCACAGACAAAAAAATCCCCAGCAGGGAATCACCAGCAGTGCTTTAGTTTATGCAGGCTTGAAATATTTTTAGAAAAGACTCTAAATCAGCATAAATTGATAGCTATATTGGAAATTACCTAGGAGCATTAGCAGTTAAAAGCATAACAATGAGATGGGTTGATAGTTTGGAGTATTTCTTCAAAAGATAAAGTATATCACATGCAATCTCTGCTGGAATGACCTTTGTCTTTAGGTCCTAAAAGTTAGTAAGAGCATCCACTGCTTGTCTGAAAAGGACCTTTTAAATTGGCAAAACAAAATATGTAAAAATGTCATTCAGTAACATATGAACAGATTGCTTGCTCATGAAAACAAATACCCTTGTGTCTTATATAATAATACTGTAGGGAGAAAGAAACCATACCATTCAATGACATAGTATTAACTCAGTAAGGCAACATATTACAGCTTATATGTTAATGGGACATAGCTGAGAAATGACTGGAAGAAGAATATCAGAATTGTTAGTCTTTAACTTATGGAATCACTCTGTCCAAAATCTAACACATAACTTGCTCACATTTAGCATGCAAACTGATTAACATACCACAAGTATTATCGAAAGCATTGCTGTCTCTTTTTCACATATGCTTAATTATCCAGAAGGTTTTCTCCAAACTGTTCACATAGATGGTCTGCAAAATGTATATGTGGTAAGACTAAGGACATGTGGTTATAGCTATGTTTTTAACGTAAGAGAAAAAAATTCTGGCTACTCTCACTTTGGTCAGCATGGCATCTTCTTCTTCTCCTTTTGGCTTTTCCCAGTTAGGGGTCGCCACAGCAGATCACCTGTCCATTCATGATTGGCAGTGGGGGTTTTACAGTGTCAAGTTGCCAGCCCAATGCCCAACCTTCCACAGAAGGCACACACACGCACATTCACTCCTAGGGCCAATGTAGAGTGTCCAATCCACCTACAGCATGTATTTGGGAGGAAACCGGAGCACCTGGAGGAAGCCCACACAACCACAGGGAGGACATGCAGCCTCCTCACAGAAGGCACCCCAGCCAAGGATCGAACCGGAGAACCTCTTGCTGTGAGGCGGAAATGCTAACCGCTGCACCACCGTGGCCGCCCTTGGTCAGCATGGCATATGAATGGTAAATACATTATCAAGGAAACAATACATTTAATTTTTAAATATGTTTTAACAGATGCTGTTTCTTCTAGCATAATTTGAACATTAGCAGTTTAAACAGCTCATGTGCACATTAAACATGTGCAGCCATGGATCTAGTAATGCATTTTAAACAGCTCAAGTGCACATTAAGCATGTATGGTCATGGATATCAAATTGCAGTTTAAACAGCTCACATGCACATTACACATGTGCAACCATGCATCTAGTAATGCAGTTTAAACAGCTGACATGCACGTTAATCATCTGTGGTCTTGGATCTAGTAATGCAGTTTAAACAGCTCACATGCACATTAGACATGTGTGGCCATGCAGTTTAAACAGCTCACATGCACATTAGACATGTGTGGCCATGCAGTTTAAACACCTCACATGCACATTAAACTTGTGTGGTCATGGATATACAATTGCAGTTTAAATAGCTCACATGCATATTACACATTTGCAGCCATGAATTTAGTAATGCAGGTGGACTAGGATTACCTAATTTGAGGGGGTATTTTAGCGCAATGCAGTTAAGGCTCTTATATGTACGGTTAAAGAGATGCTGTTGAAAAAGCAGCAGATCAAATTGTTATGTGCTAAGTAGTGGTAAGCAACCCTGACCTGATGGTCCACAAGAACAACTGATACCAGACTATTTATTTTTGTTGCACACATATACTTAAAAACTGCATCTATTATTAAATAGAATTGCATTGTTTCCAAAAATCTGGCAGTAATTTTACAATACATCTCTTCAGCCTTTCATACTGCACATACACAACATTCAGAAGATATGACAAAGAACATGAGAATGCAATTTAAGCTCGCCCCAGAAAATCACTTCTGTGTTCCAGAGTTTTGTGTCACTGGGCAAGCATGACATTTCTTTGATATTTTATGTTGTTATCTAATTCAATAAAATGGTTTGCAGGTAGTACTTATAAAGAAATTTGAGAATAGTACCTATGTCCGCTTCTGTTAGTAAAACTTGTGAAATTATATGTTTTAGCATTTAAGACAAAGGATCTGTAAATCCTAAACAGTGGAAGACATTCACTGGCACAGTCATCAGATACCTGGATTAACAATGCAACAACTCTGAACCATTGCTCTCAACCACTTACTCTCTGAATCCAGGTAGCAATATGAACAGTGATAGGTTGCTTTCCTGATGGAAGGATCTAGGAAGCCAGTTTCTCAGTGATTCAGTGCCAAGCTGGAGCTAAACAAATGAGATGGCAGAAAATAGAGTGTTCATCACTCAATACAGAGCAGCAGAGTAGATGCTGCATTTAAGCTTGAAATTAGAGTTCTCCATGTAAAGGGAAGCAGCTGAAAATGATGAACATATTACAGAGTAAAAACTCATCCACAGTTTCTGTGTTTGCTGCACATTTTGGCAAACAGTGATATGTTAGATGGGGGTTGCAGTTAGTTGTCTGTATTACCCGAGTTTGTCACATTTGTTTGAGCATAATAACTTGGGCTGATGTTGCTGGAGTTTCATTGATCAGTTTATAATGGAATGAGATCACAATATCTGTGAGATAGTGAATTGTAGGTGGTCAGAGGATGATGAACGTTTGGAAAGGAAAGAGACATTCATTACACTGTCAGTGATTACTGCCAGAGATGCAACAACCTTGGACAGAAAATAATAAAGCAAGAGAAGCAGAAGGGGACTTGCCCCTTGTAAGAACAACTTTTTATCTATGTCACATAAATTCATAAAATACTGAGCTCAAGTACATAAATTACAAGACTGTGTGTAGTTAAGCTAACACGTATGAGTTCACATATCTTAACTACTCTGATGTGGGCTCATTTGAGATACACAGATGTGTATTCATTACATGTACCAGAGTGGAGAAATACATCAGCAGAGATGAAGAAGTACATTTCTCTTCAAGGGATCATGTGTTTAGAAGTACAGCAGCTTAATTTGCAGTTAGAAAAATGCTCCAACATCAGACTTTAGGCACTACGAATTTTCTCATTGCAAGCACACTTATTTGAAAACTGGAAGCTTTGGATCCAGAAATGTGTTTTATTCCTTACTGTGAATGGAATAGGTAAGTGTGAAAATCTGCAATGTGCCATATTTCTGAATGCCACCAACGAAGAAGCCTAAAATGTATTTAACTCATTTACTTTTCCTGAAGAGCAATGGACAAGAGACAAGAAAGCAGCAGTTATTGAAAGGTTCAGGATTTACTGTGAACCTAGAAAAAGATTTGCATTTATTCAGTTGTTCTACATAAAGGCACAAGGCAGAGGGTCCTAATGAGACTACAGATGTTTGTGCTCATGTGCGACTAAACTAAATAATCAAGCCACAGGTTGCATATTTGCTGAGTTGCATGGCTCATTAATAAGAGTCAGAATAGTTTGTAATATAAAAAAAATGAAACAACAGTCAGGCTGTTAAGAGAAGTTAATCTGACTTCATCAAAAGCCATGGCTATATGTAGAACAAGTGAACTTACTAATACATAATTAAAATAATTAACTGAGCAAATGGATGTGTGTAAGATAAAATCTGAGCCAAATCAATAGGTAACAAATGAGAAATTGAGTGGAATTACCTCAGTGGGCCAAAATAACATTCCCTTGTGAGTGCAAGCTTCTGTACACTTACTCTGAGGGTTACTACCCATTGGTAGATTGGTAAGCCTACTCCCTTTGTTTCACCATCCCTCCTTTGAGGGATGATAGTAGTTTCTGTAGCTGGCCCACCCTCCCTCCCTCCTAGGATAGGCTATAGGCCTCACATTCCTCTCTGTCAGGCCCATAAAGTGCCTAGCCACTAGTCAATCTTAGGTCACCTAGGTAACAAACATATTTTTATTTCTCCACACCATAGGTGAAACTGTTGTCTTTTTGTCATGGATAAACAAACGGTGTTAAGACCAGCATGAGTGAGTTATTTTAGTCTGATATAAGTGTACCTTTCAAGCTTCTTGGAATGCCACTAATTATGCAAATATTTTAACAGATACAAACAAAAACTGCTATTGTGGTAGCTGATGCAAAACTGCTATGAAACAAGCCCCAAATCTTTTGAGTGATGTCTGAAGAAACTTAGATGGCTACATTGCTATTGGCAGACCCTCCTGCAAAAGCTAAAAATGACATGGAAGAGACAGTACATCATGCTATAACTGATACAGCTTCATTCTACTTTGAAGGAATTGTACTATAGCCATCTTACAGTGAAACTGGTAAGTAGCATCTAATCTGCCCACTTCCAGGCATGTATTCTGAGAGAATTTTCAGTACTTCTAAATGTAGTTATCTGCAGCAGAACACAGAATTTCCAAAATAATATCTGGATATTAGCATTTGTCAATATGGGTCACACATATTCAAGAATGCATAATGCACTACACTTCTGATAGAGCATGGTAACCCAGTGGCATGTTAGATCCTCAGAATATCGTATGATAACTAAGCCTCTGATGCTGAACACAGAGGGATCACGGTGCTGATAGCAGCCACTAGCCTTTTTAGTCAAACTGTTAATAATATTAATATCAAGGCAAAAAAAAAAAATCACTTTACTAAGAATGCTAATTCACATATTAAATAGTCTGGCAAGGTTATTTATGTTGGCAAACTCACATCTAGATAGGTATATGCATTATATATCTAATCTGATTAAATTCAAATGCATCTGCACAGTTTTCACAATGTCAAGTTCCTGTATCACCAAGCATCTGAAAAAACTGCATATTTTTGTCGCATGCATGATTCATCATGACTAATGTTTTGATTTTTAAATTTTTTTAGCTGTTATTGAACATGACATCGTCAGGGTGTGGGTGTGAACATTATGTGTTATATAGTCAATGTTAGTCATATGATGCAAACGTCTTTCACAATCCATTGACATGTAAATGGTTGGATGTGACACCCTGTCATCATTTATTTATTACTTACAAAATGTAAAATTGTGACATGTAAGATACACAGTTTAGCAAAATTAATATATATTTTGTTTATTCAGTTTAGTATTTGAAAGGGTGGGATATAATGACTTTCCAGAAAAAAAAGTACAACGGAATAAACTGCTAAAACAGAAATAAGCAATTTAAACTATATGAGAACAAAAATTAAACTTTGCAAGGGGCCTTTGTCTGGGCAGTATGGTTGAAGTCTAGTCTATTCTGCAGGTCAACAATTTTCTGGTCTAGTGCATCTTTCTTCCTGTGCAGGCTCTCTGTATTCTCTTTCATCCCGAAACCAGCGTTCTTTACCCTTCTGTATCTTTTTTAGGTGGTTATACTTGCTTTTGCTCCAGCCTTTTCAACCACAGCCTCTGCTTGTTGTCCTGTAGGATGGTTATCTGTCAATGCTTGGAAGGACATCCATGACTTAGTTCTACCCCTGGTTCTCTTTCAGTTGCATGGACAGTACTCTTTGGTACTTAGAAGAACATCCATGACTTAATCCTGCCTTAGTTCTCTTCCTGCCAGCTAGACAGTACTCTCGGTGACTTTGAAGAACATCTGTGACTTAACCCTGCATCTGTTTGTCTTCCTGTCCAAACTAAAAGCTAAAAAGGTCACACAAACAAACCATTCAGTAAAAGCTGTAAATAAAACTTAGCCAAGATATAGTTCTCACTGTGTGATACCTTAAACCATCCTGTAATGGAGGACCATGGGTATTATGCAAATAACCCTTTTTTTACATCAAGTGTTTCAGCTACATGTCTTCTGAATGTCAGTGACTTTTTTACTTTTTAAGTCTTTATGGTTATATTAAGGCCAATTAAACCCAAAGCCCACTAGCTGTGGACATGGATGCTTCAGCCCTTTTAGTGATATCATTAGCATAGCATAAGGGATATTTTGGCTGTATTCAGAAACACAGGTTCTTTAAACTCACCTGATGCCCATAAAGATTAAGGTACTTGCAAGATATCCCAGCTAATATCCAAACTAAAGAGTAAAAAGTTCACAAAGGCAAACCATTCAGTAAAAACTGCTAGTAAAACTCAACCAGTCTAGAGTTTTCACTGTGTGGTACCTTAAACTTCTTGCTGTGGAATGTTCATCACCTTTTGATGTTTAGAAGGACAGCCATGAATTAGTCCTGCTTCTACCTAACAACAGAATGAATAGCATCTATGTGGCTGAAGACTGCATATGTATACCATGAAACTCACATGGTTAGATGATGACGTACTACAGGAAACTGGGACCTTTATAGGACGAATATAAGATATTTCACCAGAGTTCATAAACTACCAAATGGAGCACATTACTAATTACTTACTTGGATACAGTGATGATTGAATGTACCTTGGACCCTGGGTGGCTTTCGAAGCATAGGGACTCCCATATGCCCACTACACTTTTTTTTTTTTTGGACTACGCATGAATGCATGCATTGTTTTGGATTCATCTTCCTAGTTGTTTTAAACCATCAAAAAGCATTAAATCTATTGTCATTGTAATACATTGTAATACATCAATGTCTGTACCCATCAATTATAGTCATATAACTTTGTGCACCTGAAATATCTAATTGTGATAAAAAATGGCAACTGTAAAGTATTCCAAGTTGCTTTACACACTAGGGTCATAGTTCATAGGTAATTACTAGGCATGCAGTCAAGAAGACCATTGAGGAAACTAAGCCAGTTTCTCAATTATACTGTCTGCTTAAGTTACTTGCTCAGAGTCACATAGTTGGCAAATGGAGGCTGAGGGAGTTAAACCCCAAACTACATGAAGCAGGTCATTAACACCTCATAGTCTCAATCCTCTGCAATAACTGCTAGACTTAGGCCAAGATTCAGAAACCTTTTCTTGCACTCATGGAAAGTGTTCGGAAAGTGTTCTAGCCAAAAGGGGCAGTTTCCATAATTACTGGAAATGTAAATCAGGGATATGCTTGGTCACACTGAGGAAACACCTTATTATTAGCTAATCTGCATGACTCTGAATTGTGTTGTGTTACCAATAGTGCTGATCAGCACTTTCCTGGAGTAATCACCACTGATAGCCCGTGCATAACGTTGGCACAGGCACTCCCCCATTCAGTTTCCTGTACACATAGAAACATTCAAACACACACACACACACACACACACACACACACACACACACACACACACACACACACACACACACACACACACACACCTGTAAACTGTTCCTGATTTTACATGATGTCCTTGATTTTATCTCTTATATTTGTCCTGTCCCTCATGAGTTACATATGATAGCAGTCAGTCAGTAATGTCAGATATTAAAGTTTCATACTTCCGTTCTTCAGAAAATGCTTAAGGATGTAGAAGCTGCTGTTCCAGTAACTTTTTAAATGACTTACAGCAATATTTAAAGAGTGTCCTTAGTGTCTAATGTTCCCTCCAATACTTGTTTGTGTTTAGAAAATGCTTTGTGCTGCAAAACCTTTTGTTCAATTAACTTTTTACATGACAGAATAATATTTAAAGAGAATCCCTGGCGAATATTGTCCCCCTCCCCGTATAATAGGCTTTGCATGTTAGTGTAGGGGAGTTGAGTGGTATGGCAGCCCCCCCCACCACATTCAGACACACACACACACACACACACACACACACACACACACACACACACACACACACACACACACACACACACTTACACACCTGCCAATACACACACTCACCACCACTACCTCTTCACAGATAGTTACTTGAACTTACCTTTTACGTGGTTTCCCACATTGAAAACAATTGTGAATGCAGCATTTTAGATGTGCTCATTAACACAACTGGCTGTGCTAATCTTCATAGCTGTGTGATTGTCTACATCACTCAGCTGTGTAAATCCCTTAATGCAGACATTTCTGGGTGAGAACACATTAGCACAGACTGCTCCCCTGGAATGCCTCAATACCATTCAGTATGACTGAGGAGGTTACCTACTATGATGATTCTATAGATCGTGTAGAATCACTGCAGTTGCCTGTCTATGAATTGGAAAGGACTACCACCATCAGATACCTGACTATGTTAGAGTTTACTGCTGGCAGTAGTCCTCTTGAATCCCAGCCTTAGCTATTATCTGCACTTAAGATTACTGTGTATTTCAGTGGATGTAATTGTTTATACTGTGTGACTTTCATTTGTAATAAGGTTTGGTGAGTTGGGATTTAATTAGATGACATGAATTCCCATAAAAAATAATTACCTTTGCTAGTTGATTACTGGGGGGTGGGGTGGGGGCTTTCTACAGGGCGCTGTAAATGAGCAAATCTGTCTAGGCACTGGTGCCACTAAATTTTAACTATTAAAATATCATGCAACTATTTTTCTTTTATTTTAATTGATTAATTTGTTAACTAATTAAGTAAACTTGTCATCATGGACCCCTTTTAGCCATGACCCAGCTCATTATCAGTGTCTAATAAATACCACCATGGGTCTCTTCTGGAAAGAGGCAACTGGCCTAGTGGGACAAACCCGGACAACAAAGAATAAATAAAAATAAACAAATACATTTTGATTTTTTTAACTGTATATTTCTATTAACCTAGTAAGTTAACTTGTCATCATGGATACTTTTCAGCCTTGACTCAGCTTACATAAGGGTAAGATAAAAGCGACATAAATGGGCACTTTATGATAGGTAGTCAGTATTTTTGGTAGTCCAAAGGTTTATTGCATTTCGTATGAACTACAGCAAGGTAGATGACAATGGTTGCCAAAGAATCAGTGTCCTACATGCAGCCTAGGAATCTTAGTGGGGCTGATAGTAAAACAGTACACATGGTAAGATTCTGAAACACAGATTTCTCTCTTCCTCACTACACATGACATCTGTCAGCTCCAGCTCCCCAGATGGTGTAACTTTAATGATGATTTATTTCACAATTATGGCACGTCCCCATCACTGGGGATATGTCTACATCATAGACATAAGTTCCTTCATCCCACCAGGAGTGTGAAACTGGTAAATCTGCTCTTTTCCCATCCCTCCCTGACTGGCTCTTCCTGTGACTGAGCCGCTAGTTGATCTCAAGTTGTTTGAGTCATAGGAAGGGATCCATTCTTCTACACTACAAAACCCGCTAGGGTAAACTGCTTTCATCTACAAATAGCCCCCCATCCCCATTCAGGGGCCTTAATCTTCTGTGCTAACTGCCACATGTTATATGTGTGCACATCATCCAGCTGTTGGCACCTCTGAGAGTCAACCCAGTAGTCAGGGACCAGAGGATGCATGTAGACAGTAATTTAGCCTTTGATCATCATGCATCTGTGGTAGTGAGGAAATCATTCTATGCTGTGCAACTTATTAACAAAGGTATGGCATCTAAGTCCAAGGAGTTCATTGTTCCACTGTATTCAGCATTCATCGTACCTATCATTGAGTACAATGCCCCCTTTGGTATGTACCTAACCAGGTACATCCAATGATTGGAATGTCCACAGAGGTTTCTCACTAAAAGAAAACAGATAGTAAATAATATGTCCTATGCAGACCACCTCAAAACCCCATTCCTGTATTCTGTCTTATACAGGCCATTGAGGAGAGATCTATGCTTGGCATACAAGGCATCATCGGAACCCATTCTGCTGGATTTTCTGCATATCTGCAAAACAAACAGCACCAGAATTACCCATTTTAAATACTTAAACCATGCCTGTGATATACATAGGACCTGCTGGAGAAACAGGTGAGCATCCCAGAGACTACTCCATCTGTGGAACAGGGTCCCCATTCACGTAAAGCAGAGTTCTTCCCAAACCCAATTCAAGTGTAACTTGGACAATTGAATGGGGAACAGGAAATTTATTCCTGGTTTGGCATCTGTGTCTCTAATGGACACAGGCAGCCTAAAAATGTTTCATCTCCTAAGCCCTGCTTGCACTTATCAAGAGTACCCAAACTTGTCAGCGATTTTGGATGCACGGCTACACTGGAAAAAAGCCCTAGTGGTCATTATCCTAGTACATACCTATGAACCTATTAAAAAAAAAGAAACACAAGGGAAAAAAAAACAAGAAAAATATCTTTCAACCTCTTGGCAGAAGAATCAGAGACTAAGTAAAAAAAAAAAAATAATGACAGACAAAAGCCCAAAATCATGGACAGATTTTAAATATCAATCTTATATAATTAGAAAGTTGCCAGTATAACAATGCTTACGTTATCATGCATTTTCTTAAAGATATTAACTCACTCAAGGCTAAAAGGCCTTTTTGTATACTTCCAGTTCATACCTACACCTCCTTAGAGCATCTAGAACTTTTTTGGATCTGGCTTCTTTAACAAAGTGACTTACCAGCTAATCTTCTTCTTTCAGCTTTTCCAGGTTAGGGGTCGCCACAGTGGATCACGTGTCTGCTCATGACTGGCAGTGGAGTTTTACTATGTCGAGTTGCCAGCCCAGCACCCAACCTTCAACAGAAGGTACATGCCAATTTAGAGTGTTCAATTCACCTACAGCATGTCTTTGGGATGTGGGAGGAAGCCCATGCGACCACAGGGAGGACATGCAGACTCTGCACAGAAGGCACCCCAGCCTAGGATTGAACCGGAGAACCTCTTGCTGTGACATGGCAATGCTAACCACTGCACCACCCCGGCCCTGACTTACCAGCTAATAATAGGAAGTATTAGAAAGGGGAAGGAGTAATTAACAAAATAACACTAAGATTCTTAATCTAGGATGCCTTCCTGTGGAGAAATTAATCGTTGTCACTTATTATTCATATTTTTCTTATTTATGTTCATATTTTCATAACTGAGAGACCTATATTTTATTAAGGTATATGGTGTGAAAAACCAATGTGGGAGACAGGATAATTCACTAAAAATACTGGTTTATATCACACTGTACTGGAAATATTTCTAATTTTTTCTTAGTAATTATGAAAATAAACAAAATAACAATATGTACTTAATACTTAAAAAAAAAAACAAAACAAGGGACTCGGAAACTGTTGCATGACATTAGGTGGAACCTTAGATGTTATTGAAGAAAACTGTCTTTAATATTTGCACTGTAAGTTGCACATCTTGAGAAATATCCAGTGTTATCTGTATTGCTAATTATACAATTAAACATATGTTTTTATATTTCTGTAAATATCTTAATAAATATGCACTCATAAAGGAATTTCTTGTTATGTAAATACTTATGTCTGGTTAACAAAAATGTTGCAATATATGACTAGGTTGTATAGTTTTCAAGATATGAACATTTGTTTGTGAAAGTTTAGAAAAATATAATTTGGGATTTGTGTGCATTACAATATATTGCAGTATTTATGGAAAAGTCTACAAATTCACTGACTATTATAACTGTAAAGAATACTTGTTACTGATAACATTGATATTTGTACAAGCTGAATAGCTTTTATTGTTCACAAAATTTGTACATTTGTTTATATTATTTTTTTTAATTTTATTTTTCAGAAAATGCTGTGGAATGCAATATGTGTGTAGGTTGCTAGAGACGTAACATTCCACACCACATAGATGTTAATGAGTTAAGTCTAAAACTTAAATGATTGTCATACTTTGTGCCTGCAATTATCTATGATTTGCCAGAAAACTAGCTATTTTATTAGGAGCAAACCACAAATATAAAGTAAAATAAGGAATATTCTTCAAAATCAAGAAGAGCTGAGAGTTATATAATTATAAATTTATTTCATGGAATGAATAGCCACAAATACTCCAACATTTTACACACACACTATCTCTGCAAGGCCAAACAGTTAAGTGAGAGGAAAAACTTTCATTCACAAACATACCTTAGCCTCCACACTCAGCAATTAAAGCCACTTTGCAGTGTACACACCTCATCCAAAATGTGAGTAAAAAACAAGCAAACAAAAAACACAAAACAAGCCAAAACAAAACTCTCAACAGTATGAATGAGAACAAAGCTAAAAAGTAATGAAGGATATTAATCAAAGTTGTTTGTATTACCATGCATTTTCATTCTTCACTTCCCAGTTCCCACATCATGTTAAAAATGGGAGGGACATGCTTTTCAGTTTTCTTCTTACATGTCCACTTCTCTTTGTTTAAAATCAGTCTGTAGTTGCTGGTATACACAATAATGATTGCACTCCACAATGATTTGCCACAAAACCAAAAACTTTATGAGGAATCAATAAAAAGAATAAGGTAGACTCACGGATCCTCCATTAAGCACCACCTCAAATACAGTACTAAGGTGTCATAAAAATAATAAAAGGAAATAGAACAAAACAGAAACTAGGACAGTGAAACATATTAAACATACTACAATAATAAAAACACTAAAAAATCAAATCAAAATACATTACCTTATCAAGACAGTACAGTAAAAGATGCCAAAAAAATTAAGAAATAACCTTCTGATGAAAGGGAAAGCATAAACCATTCAAACACAAAATGAAGAAGTGTAGGAAGGGACATAAAGTGAATAAAATGGTTTCAGAAAACAGTTAGCTACTCCAACATAGAAGTCAAATTGCAGACATCAGACAGGCACATGCAACACACCCACATATATAAACACAGCCAGACAGACGCACACAAACACTCATACAAATGCAGTAGAGAGGCTCTGACAGTCATTGCTTAACCTAAGAGGAAAATTTCAAGGTTCAGTGTACAAATAATAAACTACTGCATACTTCCATGAAAAGCTGGGTAGTCAGAAACTCGCTGATACTTACTGGGGAGCAGAGATGAAGTAATCATGCATATATTGCTGTTACAGCAGTAACTGGTAGTACCTTCTAAATAATCCACTGCTCAACATAACAGTCTAAATGAAGTACTTTTTTCCATTAAAACACTTCAAAATGATGATAAGACTAATAATATTTGGCTGCTGATTAGGTGGATGATTAAATCATCATACAAAAAAAGGCAGCTGAGAGCTCTGGGTAGAAAGAAAAAGGGTGATGAGACTCCTCCACTGAATTTAAATACTTCTGATTCAGAGCCTGAAAAAGAACTGCCAAAGCTTTTTTTTTCACCAATAGGGGAATCTACAGGGGATTCCACAGAGAAAAACTTATTCCAGGGTATAGTTCTTCAGTTTGTTCATCACCCACTCTTTCCCTAATGGACCACTCAGGGAGAGGAACAAACATTGTAACAAAAGACTCAACTTCTGAATGAACTAACAAAATATTATCACAGGACTTTCAGAACAATGGCTGAATAGAACAGTGAAATGAACAGCAGGATATTTCCCAAACTGAGACACAATCAACAAGTTAAGTTACTACTGATTTATCAAATTAAGTAATTTTTAAACAAACAAGAAATTAACCAGCTCAGGATATGTACTAAATAAGAAATATTATTTTGCAAAAGTACTAAAATAACTGATTGTCTACAATGACAAGCTTTAATAGAAGCTGATATTTTCAATTTAAATAAAATTTCAATTTAAAACAAGACAATTGATTTTTTTTCTGCTGAAATCAGCAATTTGCAAGACAAGTGCCTTTCACTAGAGACTCAGTCAAGATGATACAATCTAATATTTGCTGTAATTTCAGAGTCCCCGGATAAACGAAGTGCCCCATTAAGGCAATTCAAGAATTTCTTAATATTTGGGCTGAAAAGAGTCAAGATATTTCTTGAAATCTGTTGTAATAGTTTAAAAATATTCCCCAGAAGTGAATTATAAAAGAAAATATTCAAATTAATAAGGTACTCTTTATGGGAAAAGGGCTTAAGACTGGATTTCTGAACTTGGCCAGTTTACAGGTCATTTATTAAACAAAATAAATTAAAAAACAGGTTTGGAAATATGCAACAGTTTAAGAAGCAGAAAGAGACCTTTGCACAATTAATTTGTTACCATGGATCACAGGCAATATTTTTGGTATTCTTTTGCCAAGATTTAATATAATGGAATTTATTTTTGGAGGGGGGATCACCTGGAAATTTGGCTTCATAGTTGTTTTGAAATGTTTCAATTTACTATGAAATACAGAAACCACCAGTGAAAAAGTAAGATGTTGAAAAGTTATCACAAAAATCTCCAAGATTGTCTGCCTCCAAAAAGTACATTTGACACAAGATATGCATAGTTTTAATTAATTGTTAGTCTTTCCCAAAGATATGTGTAAACTCAAATAAGTGTGTCAACTATTGTAGACCAAAGGTCATGATAATTGATAAATTTATGGATCACCAAGTCAGAATAAAAAAGAATATTTTATAATTGGCTCAATGTATACCCCTTTTAATGAATGTGTTCAATTCTTAAAAAACTTTAAAACATGCATTGATGTAACTCAGTCTGTATAATACTATACTTATAGGAGACTTTCATGTTCAGTTATTGGGGAAAATGAGAGCTAAATGACATGAGGCTAAGATATTAGATTTTCTTTCTCTTTTTCAACTAAAAGGCTTTTGAAAAAACAATAATTCAGCTAATCTAAGTTATATACATATATTCATTTAAAACACAAATAACAGTCTAGATCAGATTATTGTTTTCTTTCAGAATTTATGGTAAATTTTGGAAAATATATGAATTGATTTCTAAGATTTATATCTGATCATTCTATTGTACTGTTGAATAGATCTGTCTACCAACCCTAGGTTTGGAAGTATTCCTACCTTCGATTACAGGTGTTTTGAAGTATTTAGAGAAGCTTCAAATAAAAATAAGATAAAGAGTTTTGGTTTAATAACAAAAGTCCTTTAGTTTTTCCCTGCATTATAGGCCTCTTTTAAAAGTTTATGTTTTGGGGGTTTTGTTACAATATTCAAAATATTAAAATAATGAAAGAGAAGGAAAACAAATAACTACCAGATCATTGAGAGTTAGTGGAGAAACTTATGGTAGTTAATTATAATAAATTATGATTAAAACACCAGGATCAAACAACAGATTTTTCCAGAAAATATGCATACTGCCAGTATCTCACTTTAAAAAATCAGTCTTTTCAAAAGCAGAAATATAATTTCTTTGAAGCAGAGTCTGTGGAATGTATTTGTAAATTACTTAACACAGACAGACAGACAGTCATTATTTATTGATACTGTTAGAAAATCCTCAAGAATTTAATTTGAGATTGAGGAAATAGTTGCAGTACTTACCACATACTGCTCTAGTTTATATGGGGAAACCAGTGTGAAACATAAAGAAAGTACTTTCAAGAAAGTGACTTTCTAACATTTAGCTTAACAATATATCAAACTGAAAAAGAAATTAATGACACCCCACTTAAAAATGCTAGTAGACCTGATGGTTTGCTATTTGAATTTTTGAAAAAAATAAAGATCTATTAATTTCTTATTTATTCCATTTTTATAAATAATTAACTTGAAACTCATCATTTGTGGTTCAGTATTTCACATTAGGTAGAATAATCCTAATAAAGGAGTCAGACAAAAATACTAATTACAGGATAATTCATCTGCTAAATTCAGATTACATTTTTTTGTCAAAAGTATTAAATTTAGTTGTTAAAATTACCATCATTTGCCAATTCATTCCAATTCAGTTTTCTTCAAAGAAAAAAGGTATGTCTTTAGCCAGGCAGACATTTCAAACTATCTGTTGCATACTGTGAATTACAAAAAGGGAACATAAATCAAAATATTTTTTGTGCTGCAGAGGCATGCAAAGATGTCAATAAATACTGTGTGTTGAAACAATTAAAAGTTTCCAATGACATTATTACTATTATATATGAAAAAAATGTAGAACACAGCACCACAGCAAACAAATAAAAGCAGATGGCAAAGAGCAGTGTAAAATCCAAATAGACTTTTATTCGAACACAGGTGAGCGCTTCCACGATAAAATTGCTTCTTCAGACCATACAAAAAATCAGCAGCATCTCAAATATTTTAAATGCAATCAATTAAATATCTACCAATAAAAACATTCAAGTACAATAGCCATAAAAATGTTAAAGGCACAGCTTTCTTTTAAGACAGAACATAAAGAAAATATAAGAAACACTGCCCATAATAATAGTTATAGCAATGTAGCTTATTGTATGACTTTTAGTACTGACAGCATAGATATAAAAAATATTATTACAAAAAATTGGCATATTTTATCTTCTGACCCTATTCTATGTGAGTTAGGTAGTGCAGCCCCAAATTTTGTTTATAAAAATAAAAAATCGTTGAAAAGACAGCTTTGTTTCCCTAATACAAGTAAACTACAGCAACCTAGTATTAGAACAACTCATTTTGGAACCTCTTTCTGTGGTAAATGTACTTTTTGTAAATACATTGATGTATCCAGTACAGTTATACAACCAGATAATGGTAATAATTAGGTCTTTAAAATGAAAGCTAATTGTGACACTAAAAACTTAGTTTATTTAGCACAGTGTATGACTTGTTAAAAATTGTATATAGGGAAAACTAACAGGTGACTTAAGGAATGAATTAGAGACCATTATCATTGTGCCAATAAGGGCCATAGTTATAGTGCCTTAGCTAAACATATACTAGAGAAAGGCACTAACCATTGGTTTAAGTTTATGGCAGTAGAAGTAATTTATGAAAGTTTTAGGTTGGGTGATATAACTAATGTCACAGAAGGGAAAGAATTAAGATGGATTCTTAAACTATCAGCACATAGAGGTGCAGGTTGAAATGAATCAGTACCTCTTAAGCCAGTTCTGAAAGAAAGAAAGCTTCTTAAATAAGTATACTGCTATGTGTGTTTTTATGGCAATAGCCTTTTATGTTTTTTGTCTTAAAAGAAAGCTGTGCCTTTAAATTTTTATGGCTATTGTACTTAATTTTTTTTTATTGGTAGATATTTAATTGATTGCATTTTAAATATTTGAGATGCTGCTGATTTTTTGTATGGTCTGAAGAAGTGACGCTCACCTGTGTTCGAATAAATGTCTATTTGGATTTTACACTGCTCTTTGCCATCTGCTTTTTATTGATTTGCTGTGGTGCTGTGTTCTACATTTTTGTTCATACTACTTGGTTTGTGGTTGAGCACAGCTTTACTTCCAGCAAGACTTGTTTTATCATACTATTATATATGAATTGTCTGACAAAACAGAATATCAGTTGGCCATCAGTAATGCAACATCATCTATATTTCAACAATTTAGAGGGGGTTCATCAAGAATGCCCAAATACCTTATCACATTTTTGCTTGCTTTAGATCCAGTTTTAAAGCATAATGACAAAGATATAAAAATCAACCCACTATACATATTTGGCTTTGATCTCCATTTTCTAGCAAATGAAGATGATATTATTTTTATTTTTTCAGAAGTTAAGAATTTATTGGAACACTTTTGTATGCTTTTTGTGTATTTTTAGAAAATCACTGGATATTCAATTAATCTAGCAAAAAAGTAACATTTTTAAAGATAAAATAAAACTTGGATCAAAACTAATAAAAGTAGAAAATTTAGAAATTTTAGGTTAGCAATTTGCAAGACAAGAGCAATGTATAGCTGAATAACAGATAAAATATATTTGTAATGCTTTGTCAGGTGTGTAAAAATGGCATAATATTACATTATCATAGTATAATTAATTTATGAAAATTAAAAATGTGATATTTATAGTGTTTTAAATAAAGGGTTTGATTCCAAAAGACTTGCTGTCAGTGTAAATGACTACTTATGTTGAGAACAGGCTGACAACATGTGTTTTGGAATCTGATCTCCATAGTAAGCCTGTTTATAGATAGGGCTTACACCAATGTAAGTCAGTTATACTGAGAACAAGTCTTTCAGAATAAGGGCAGACTTACATTGAGTTTAATCTGGCCCAAAAAGTATATTTATTCCTCCAACCTACCTTTGGAAAAGTAAATTTAAAAGAGGTTAGAGAAAATTTATTTGACGGGGGGGAATAAACTAAGAATACATTTGAATATTTTAACTGCCTTTCTATCCAATGGTTGTTACAGCCTTCATGATGCCATGATATCAGTGATAGCATAATTATTTATTCATCTTTATTTATGGCAACATATAAAAAACATTACATTTTTAAAACAACTTTATTGAATTATCACTTGTGACATAGGCAGACTTACATTTATATAAAAGTAATCAGACCATGTTAACAGATCCACATTTCCAAACTTTATACATCACATATATTGTTCTATATCATATAATCAAAGAAACAATACATAATTGTTCATTTCCTGCCTTCTTTTAAACCCATTCCTCCTGAAAACATTTTTATGCATGTAGTGTTCTCATATTTTCCATATATTCTATATAATTTACTCCTACCCTTCTCTAAAGGTTCCACTTCCTGGTCTTTTATCTATATTACAAAATTCACTACTTCAAGTATAATTGGTTTGAAATTTGATTTCCATTTTCTAGTAACTGTGTTTTTTGGCTGCCAATAGAATTAAGGTTAACAAGGCCTTACAATGTATAGGCAATTCTGATCCTCTATCTCAGGTAAAAAAATTATTTCTGAAGTTACACACATTTGCTTGCCAATATTCCTGACAGAGTATTCTGTGGGAATATTTAGTCTGCCAACTCATTACATTCTGAAAGCATATGCTCCCAGCTATCTCTTTCTTGCCCATTTCACCTCCAACATTTGCCATTTGCCTGTGGAAAAAAATCTTTGATGACTGCTTGGGGTTTAAAAGTATGTATGCAAATACTTCTAGACAAAGATCCTATGTTGTTGCATATTTGGGAGCCACACATATCTCATTCCATTGTTTCTTTGTGAATTGTTTATCCAATCTCTCTTTCCAGTCTCTTCTGACCTCCTCTGACTGATTCCTATAGTTATTGTTCATTATTTTATATGGCCTACTAATTATCCTTGTTTTGAACAGCAGCCAATGTTCTAGATCTGATTAAAAACTCAAGTAGTGCAGGTCTTTCATTTAGGATTCTTTTTTTTGTCTGCGCTCTGATGGGAAGTCAGTCACTAGCCTGCAATCCAACTGTCTTCTTTTTTTCTTCCAATTCTATTACCTTTCCTTCTCTAGTTATTTCTTCCCAATACCCTGGTTCTTTTGCCAGCTTTATCCAGTAGATTCTAGCCCCTCTTGCCTATTCTTTGTTCTCCTAATTGCAGTCATCCCTATTGGCAGAGTCTCCTTTCTTCATTCCCATGTTGTCTTAGTTATTTTGTATGCTTGCTGCTACTTTATGAATATAATGTTCTGTATAACTGTTGTTATTGTCTATAAGGATCTGTCTCCTTTTTTGGTATTGCTTCCTGCTTCATCATCATCCCTTTCCACTTTGATTTGTAGCTTTCTGTTTGAGTTATGTATAAGAGCCTTAACTGTGTAGTTGTAAAATATCTCTTCAAATGCAGTAATCCTAAACCTCCTTGTTCTACAGGGAGGATCAGCTTATCTCACTTAACTCTTGACTTGTTCCCCTCCCAGATAAAAAATCCTTCAACCTTTTATTAACTACTGTCTACAACTTCTCTGGTTGATAAAAATATGCTTGACTTGCATGAAAAATTAAAGGGACTAAAGCATTTTACTTCTTGTATCTTGCTTACATAGGTAAGAGCTTCCAGTTTCTCAGTTTTTGTATTATCTTTTGTTTAGTCTATTCCAACATATCCTTATCTGTCATAACAGAATCCTTTTTAACCCATTCTCCTAAATACTTCATTTTATCATGTCAATAAATATGGGTATTGCTGAACCAATTCATGTGTGGGTACATAGTGTATAGCTATAGCCTATATTTTATCTTAATTAATTTTATATCCTGAAAAAATCATGAAACTGTCTCAGAATATTCCACAACACTAAGATGTCCTTCTCTGGTTCTATCAGGTACAAAATAATATCATCTGCAAATAAAGCCAACATTTCTTGAACACTATACCAATTTATACCAATTATATCCTTGAATTTCTGAGTCCCTTATTTTCTTTGCTAATGGTTTTAAATATGGGCCTTTATGAAGCTGTATCCAATGGGTCTTAAATGTCTTTAGGTATTACAGACACCACAGGATTTTTCTAGGATTCTGGTGCCTCCCCTCCTTTTAAAATACTGTTAAACAAAACCTTCCAGATCTTTATCGCTTTCTTCCTTCCTAGCTTCCAAACTTCTACCTGAATACCATCTACTCCTGGAGATATTCCTGCAAATCTCCTCCTATCTTAACTGTTAATTGTTGAGCCTCATCTATCTCTAACCTTGGCATATTTAAGTCTTCTTTAAATATTGCCATTTCTGCTTTTTCTTGATTTATATACTTCTCTGCTTTATACAAATGTTTGTAAAATGCCCAAATATCTCTAATACCTCTACAGGATCTTTGGTTGTTTTTCTTGTTATAGGCTTCCTAAGTCTTGGCAATAACCCTTTCTACTTTCTTTTGCCCGAGTCATTGTGCCAAACATTTTTGTGCTCTGGCATTATCAAAAAAACAAATGTTTAACAGCAATCTTTTTAAAGTCGTGCATATTATCGAGGTACTCCCTTATTTTTTCTTTAGCACTCTGTAGTGCACCTTGTCTTGTTTTGTGAGATTCCCCTTATTCTGTAATACTTTAACCTTTGTCATCCCCTGTAAATAATTCTTGTTACTTCTTAACGAAATCACTTTTTATTTTATTTCTACTCTATTTTTAAACTCTACTTTCATTTTATCCCACTCAATAGCTATAACTTCTGGAATACTTTGCACGTTTCCTAATAACTCCCAAATAATTTCCACTATCCATTCCTTGAATTCCTCTCTTTTCAACAGGTAGGAGGGGAAATGCCAATGTCTCATCTTCATTGCCCTGTATTGTTATCTTAGTAATTACTGGCACATGATCTGAAATAGTTATTGGATGTGTGTCAAAGTTCTGAATTAAATACACGTCTTTGTGAAATATAATTTATATCTAGTCTATCCCACTTATTGTACCTTGGAGAATAATATATAAATTCTCTCAGAGTTCCTACTCCTGAATTCATGTCTTTCATACCAAATATTTTCACAAATTTCTTCAGAAATCTACCCCTTTTGTTATATTATCCCATCTCAGCCCTCCAGATACATCCTCATTGTTGCAAATCAAATTTCAATCCCCATCTATAAATAATATTCCTAGTTGAAAACTAATTATTTATTCCCATTTTTAAGCTATAATTGCAGTTTTAACTGGAATAAAATACTTGCCAGTAGCTCCTTACTGCCACAAATTTGCTATTATTATTTTTAGTTCCTCTTCTATCACTAGTGGAACTCTTCTACCATTTAATATAAGTATTCCTCTTTTCCTTTGACCCTGATATTCTGCTGAATATTCATCCTGAAATCCTTTCTTTATGAAATCCACACACTCAGTTCTTTCCAAATGTGTATCCTATAGCATTCTATTTGCACTTTACATTTCTTAATATAATGAAATAGTCTTTCCTTTTTTGTCTATACCTGTGAGAACATTCACATTCCAAGATAATATGAAAAGTGCCGCCACTGTGGTGAGAAGCTATTATTCCCACCAATTATATATGGCAGCTTTATAATTCTCTAATTCCAGCTTTTGTGATACATGCACTCATTAATGTTTGCCAGGTTAATCCTTTATACAGTTTTTTTGTATCATCAACATTGGAACCTATGTCACATTTTACAAGTCTTTTGTATTAATAAAAACCCTCAGATAAAAAAACAATCATGCCATCAAAACACCCCCATAACCAGTTAACTTAATACAAATACATATAACTATGCACATATTCAAATAAGAAAGTTTAACCCTTATAATAGGAACATTTGTCCCAAATAGACAGCTAATAACACAAGTCTTATTTAACCTGAATTTGAGGCTATCCATGCAAAGGTGCATGTTACTGTGTGCCTCTACTTACCATTAATTGGTGTCTGTTCTTTTTTATCTGTATTCCCCCAGACATTAAACAGCTTTCATGCCTTCAGAAAACATTAACTTTTAGCCTTGAGGAAACCAGTGTCTTGGCTTTTATTGCCCTATTAGCAGCTTGTCTCCATGAAAACGTAAGAAAAAAAAATGTAGTCCACTGCTGCAGTCTGAAAGACAAGCTGAAACATTTACTGCTAAAGGAAAACTTTTCATTATATTCAGTGCAGTCATATTTACTTGTTTCCACTTAAAGTTTATGATTAAATTAAGCCAAGGGTCTTAATGCAGGCATTCACCTATGCAAAAGTAAGAGAAAACATATTAGCGCTACATATATTATGTTTGGTGTTCTTTTGCATCCCGTGCCCATCTCAACAACCCAAGATTAACTTAAACATGCTTTTGTCTAGATTTCTTCTCTTTTTGTACTGTAAGGCCTACATTTCTTAATATCAAAAAGAAGAAGAAGAAAAAAAGAAAGAAAAGATAATGAAGAGGAAAAAAGGCATCTGTTAACTTTAGTAACTTTATCACATAAAAGAACAACTAAAAATGATTTAGTATAAAACATACTATATATATATATATATATATATATATATACATACATACATACATATATGAGGGAACTGAATATGGATGCATCCCCTTTTGGTTGACATCTGTTTAGTTGACAAAATTTAATTGACTGCACAGATGCTCAATAGGTGTGCAACGTCACACAGCACTTGGGATAGGGAAATATGCCCTTTTTCTGAGATTGTACAATCTCAGAGTTAGTGTTTATACTTAGCAAGGGGTGTGGGGCATGCAGGGGGCCATGCCTTCCTGCAAAAAATGTTTTAGTTTGTTTTTTTTTTACTTTGTTTTGCATGTTCCAAGATTGTTGCTCAGTGCAAGCTTATTAGCATGTCATCATTTGCAAAGCCAACCCACGTTCAGCCATCCTTTTTCATCAGACCCATTTTATATAAGTATATATACATATATATATATATATATATATATATAGAGAGAGAGAGAGAGAGACTGAAAGAAAGAGTGTGAGAGATCATGCCTGTGGTTGTAGAGCCCCTGCATCAGGATACAGACAGGGCTTGCCTTCTGCAAAAATAATAGCTTTATAGTGTATGGGAATGTTTTAACAATTCTCAGATTAATATTATTAAATGTTTTCCTTATGATTATTTGAGGGCGGACTAACTTGGATACAATTAATCATAATAAATCCTAATTTTTGTTTGCTAGTAAAGATAATTGATTTGTTTAGAGTAGTAGAAGTTTATATCTGGCAGTCAGACAGCAGGAAGTAGAAACTACATTTCTAAAATTCTAGATAAGGACTAGGAATGAAAAAAATGTAGTGAAGAAAGGCATCAGATATGAAACTTATAGTTATCTGAGTCTAAAACTGGACCTTACTGGAAGGCAGGAGAAAAGTTTTGAAGCAGAACCAAGTTTCATGCCAGAAATTAAGTGCCAGAAGGGAAAATGATAGAATGATGGAAGGAAAGCAATATGATTAACTATGCAAACAATATTCTTAATTGAAAAGTTATAGTTCAAAAAACATATAAATATCACAGTTTTTTAAATAAGAAACATTACTCAACAGAGTGGGTAGCACCGGGGAATACTAGAATATCCATATGCTTGCAGTTACTGACAGAAGGCCTATATGCCCATATGTATTCCACTATTTCTGAATATCACCTGGCTAGATACTTTTATTGTGGTTAAGAAACTGACCTGTGCTGCATTGAAAAAAAAACAAAAGCCACTGTTTCTGCTTCAAAATCGTTACTAAGAGTGAAAATAGAAGTGGGAAGTGGAAGCATAGTTTCATTTTAGGATACTAAAAAATCACTGATCAACACCATGCCCCTCAAAAAACTTTTGTACTGAAGGTTATAAGTAACATAAGAAAAAAAGCTATAAAGATGAAACTTTTTGGTTAGTTCAGTGTATACTCTTATGAATTAAACATAATGCAGATTGTTTTATTTTATGTTATAGATAGTAAGGATAAAAATGCATGTCTTTAGGTAGACTTTTTTTCTGGGTGTTTCTAGTATGTATGAACTTACTACTTGGTCTTTCTAGATAAAAAAAGTCATGTGCTGTTTTTTATCCATAAGCATTTTGCAGTGCCTTGCAGGGCTTTGGTATGATTGTAGGCCTGTTTCATCTATCACATCATGATTTACTAATATTGCATTTAGTAACAGTTTTACTGAATCTGCAATATGTTTATTTTCATGATAATAATATATCCTTTGTTTCTATCATTAGCGTACCTAGGCAGTTTTTAAGTACTGACTTATGTGTATATTCTTTTTTGCTCCCTAAGTAAGTAATGCTGGGCATTTCTTTCTAGGCTGTAGTTAGAATGTATTGGAATTAGAGGGTATATTTTTTTAATGAGAATCCAGCTCAGAGTAGGTTTCTTGTCTGTTGTCGTATGGTTCTTTTATTTTCCTTCCTTATTGAATCTGTGTTTCCATGCATTTTGCTCTTTTTTTTGCACAGTAACAAAAAAAAAATCCATGGAAACACAGAGTCAACAAGTAAGGAAAATAAAAGAGCCATACAACAACAGCAAGAAAACCTACTCTGAGCTGGATTCTCATAAAAGGAGTTTTGTTATAATAGTTGTAGAGCTCTTAATCCATATCATACTATGTGCCTGCAGGTGTATCTGGTGACAGAGGTAGACTTTAATTTACTTGCTCTGAGTCTCTAACACTTACTTATAGATAGTGAAGAGACCTAACTTGTTGATATTCTTTCATTTTTATAAGGTGAAACTTCTATTTATGGTCTTGTATGCAACACTGCCTCTTATGTTAACATCCTTTGCGTTTGTTGTATTGCTTAGATAGTGATTTAGAATCGCTGAAAGTGCATAGTGACCCAAAATGGTTTAGGGTACCCTCTTAACACTTCTGATATAGACTAATCTTTGAAGTATCGTCCACTTGCGCTTTAAATGTGTCAGTATGGCACTTTACAGTTAAATTGCTTAAAATACCCATTCAATGAAAACTATAACTTTCTTTTGCTGTTTGTTTTATTCTTTTTTGTTAGCGATGCTTGTCTTTGTTTTGTTTTACATCATGACTACTGACCAACAAATCTGATGTTTCACTATGTTTAGGACAAGGAGGCACCAAAGTTCAAATTCAAAGAAATGCAGTCTGACACTGTTATGGCTGTTTCTGTTTTTGCTCCTGTCTTTTGTGGACAGAATCTAGAATTATTATCAGCTGTTACTGTATAATTAACAAATATTTTAGACATTTGCATAAGTTATGCAAAATAGATGACCTGATAAGGTACTTAGAATCTTTATGTGGAGAATTATTTATTTGCATGTTTCAATATACAGTGATTTATTTTTAATTGTAGCTGTGCTGTGATTTTTCAGTAGGGAATCTAGGCTCAGAATTATGGGGTTCTCAAGGCATTTTATATGCAAATATTCCAGATGTGTAAATGGCTTGTATTTATTAGTTTTGTTTCTCTTTTTAGAGTGGATAATTTATTACTGCTGTCTGCAGCAGCTTATCACAACTAAGTCTGCTGATAACCTTTGTTATGATTTGTTTTCTGTGTTTCTTATTTTCAGACATATTGCAAGAATGACCCAATAAGCAAATAAGGCAGTTGATACAGACATATCTTCATTTAGGCATATAAACTTTCAGTTTTGGTTGTATTAATAGAGCCTTTGTTTTCTCAGTGTGTCCCTTTGTGCTTTGGTCCTTTTTTCTTGGGGGGGGGGTCATAGTTGTGGCTTCTTGATGACTAACTACAACTGGAACTGATAGTGATCAGTGCTTTCTTACACATTTATTGATATGTTGCATCTTAGTTCAGAAGTGCAGTATTCTGATGGTGTGAAGACTGAAAATGATATTCTTTGTAGATTTGCAGGGCTGGTCCCACAGTAAATGTTGCTGGTTTGTGTACTTCTGGGTGGAGTGCTGTTTATGTGGTTGAAGTGATGGGGAGAAGAAGGTAGTTGGTGGCAATTAGTGCATTTTTAAGCAGGAAAATGATACTAATAAGTAGTAGCCTTTATCAGGAGTGACCATGTAGTATATTCCATATGGTGCAAAGAACAGAGGCCAAAAGATACACATTACATTGAAGTTATATCTTGTGATGTTAGTGATGTAAATAGCTGTAATCTTCTAGAACACACCATAATTATCTGTATACGAAGATCAAGCTGTTAATCTATATAGTGGGTAAGGTTTCTGTGCAAATGTAGTAGATGAGGGATTGAGGGCAGAGAAACAGAAAGGAAAAAAATGTTTTATAGATATAATTTTTACAAATAAAGGATAGAAAGAATGAAAAGTGTTGAGACAGTCTATTTAAGGAATGAATTCTACACATTATAAAATAATACACTTTCTGAATGAACTATGTACCTTTGTTATTCAAGGAACAGCACAGAATCATTTTATTTTACAAATGTGCAGGGATGTTACAGACTCACAAGGTGTACTGCAGACAGAGCTACTGGCTTGCCCATTTTGGGTTAGCTTCTAGTCACACAGATAGATGGACAGAGGGTGCAGTTAGCAGTGCTGGAAAGTGACAGGTTGAATATCTGACTGAGCTGTACATTCCAGCATTTAATGCTGTAAATGAGCAAGTTTAGTTTGTGAACTGATGAAGTAAACAGATCTTTTGTGGAACCTTTCTAACCACAAACTGGGACAGAAGGACAAGGGTAAATGCAAAATATATACTTAAGTTAGAGTAGCCAATCAAACATATCTGTTTTGGGAGGTAATAAGTGTACCCAGATTAAAACCCATGTCAGCTCAAAGAGCAGATGCAGACTGTAGACAACCAATTACGGGAGGGTAGGAATGAGCCCCAGACACAGCATCTGTGAGGTAAAGGTCTGCTTTACAGAGCCACAGTGCTGAAAAGTGTAGAATCATCCCATTTTATAATATCACCAGCAAGTTTTACACAAATATTGCTCATTTAGACATGCTACTTTTTTGTTTTTCATTCTCTGTCACACATATATTTGTAGTTATTTTTAGTGGAATTGAATTGTCAGATATTTTTTCTTTATTCTGTAAACAATGAAGGTTGGTAACTTTCTGGAAATAATTCAGCAGTCAGATATAAGAAGTACAGAATTTATTTTACATTTGATCTGTCAGTTTCTTTTTTGAATTTCATTTTGAGCAGCTCTGTGCTTTCTTTAGTATTTGTATCTACAATTAGATTAGCAGAAATGGTGCAGTTGGCATTTTATTTTAGAAATATTTTTATGTATTCCATGTATTGCACAAATTTTATATATTTTTGAGAACACGAAAACTGGTATGTCTAGTAATATTTTTATATATGCTTAGTGATTTTTATCTATGGGAAATCTGAGGTGGCAGTTAATATTGTTTATGTTGTTTTTGCATATTTGATATTGTACTGAGGTGTGACAGCAACCTACTTATAAAGCTGCTAGAGAGATTAATTAATTCTAAGTGCTATGCTACAACTCAGATTTGTTATTTTCATTTAACTGTTTTAGAAGTCAAGGATAGTGTGGTTCTACTATGTTCTGACAACAAAAGTGCAATTTTTTTTACAGATTTACATTTGTACAGCAATATGGTCCAGTTAATCACCAGCATTCTGGGACATGTGCAGAACTGTATTCGTGTGTGTGGGGAGGCTTGTTTTGTGTGATCAAAGACTACACAAGCTAAAACACTTTCATACTTATGCATTTATTCTTTGCCGTGATTAACTGTTGCTTAAAGTCAAATCAACAACTTGATAATGCTATGTTGTATATTTTATTTGCAAATTACTATTTTGTGTTTGCATGGCTCTGTGCTGCAGATAGTTAGTCTCTTGTTTGCTGCAATAATTTCAGACAAACCTGATTCTAGGAAATAGATGTTTTTTTCTGAGAATGTATGAGGAGGTATGGAGAGAGGCATTAAAAGTGACCTGCTTGCGCTGGGAGAAGTTTGTTTATTGCACTTAATCATGGACCACAATCAGGGAGGAAGTGAGTGTTATACATTCTTTAGAGTTTCAGAATCGCATACAATTTTCACTGTCAAAGATCTGAATTATGTATTCACTACTTAGTAACGAGTAATGGAAATAGTATCACAAAGCCAAGGTATGGTGATTGTGTCTCCCTTTCACAAGTGCAGATATACAACAGAACCAGATAATTACAAGTCTGTTAGTGCACTTTACCTCAGGGAATGTCATGGAAATTGCTTTGCTGGGAAACCTGCTTTAGTTTTTGAATGACAGCTGTCTTGCTGATGACTTACTGGGTGGCTTTACATACCAGAGGTCATAGAGATTCATGTTGATCTACTGAATATTTTTTAATCAAATGCTGTTCAGTAGAAAAATAGTCTAACCCCATTTTCAGTGATCAGAAAACAAAAAGCTTTTTTTTTTTTTTTTTTTTTTGCAGGGGCAAGCTCCCTGTAACTGTTATGTGAGGGGAGACACCACCCCAACTTATGTTTACCACTCCAGAGATTGCACAACAGTAGGGAAAAGTACAGACTCAAAGATCACTGAAAGTTGTTTTCAATCATTATACTTTGAATAATACTCACACATACTCTGTTCAACAACTTGACAGATTTGCAGGCCGTAGCAGTTCATTTCTGTCTAGCTCTATGAGTGGGTTATCATTGAGGGGGACAACAAGTGTAACCTGCAAATGTGGAATGTCTGTGTGTAAACAAGCTGTTTCACAATAAACCTGACAGGAGGATGGTATTAATATTATGAAGTGCAACCTGTATGAGGTCTCAGAGTGAAGTGGCCGAGAAGCTCACTGCTTGATAAGAAGACAGGAAACCCAATGATGTTGGTGTTTGAGCGCAATTATTCTTCATAAGAGCTTATACCTAAGGAATACAGGGCTTACAGGAGCTTCCATGTAAGCAAATGTACCCTGTATTGCAATGGCAGCAACTGCTTGTGCAAGAAAAAGTCATGTGACATATAACATGCTGCACTAGACTTATGGGATTTTTAAAGACACACTACACTATGCATTTCATACCTTCCCTTACTATAGTCCAGGGATTTCCCACAACATGCAGAATTTATTTTGCATTAATGAGATACATGAACAAAATAAATACAGCAATAGAAATGCATTTAAAATGTGCAATGTAATTTAATATCATCTGATTGACTTAGTCCTTGCTACTATAACATATGACAGAATCATTCTATTTGGATGGCTTTTTAACTCTAGTATAACTATACAATTTAACACATTTATGCCTGCAGTATTGATCATGTTGAGTTCTGCTTCATACCTCCAGTGCTAGTTGTGTGGGCTGCCTTGTCTCATTCAAGCCTACAACACTTGAAAGGCAGATTACATTGTACATTAATCACTGTACTGAATAAATGTCATTCAGTGTTGCAATTATGCATTCTATGTATCAGAAATTTATTTAACTGAGCAAGTAAGACAATAAGCTGCTTTACTTGTTAAGACTGAATGTCATTTTTTCAGATTTAAATTTACTCTGATTCTGAGCTCTCGGAAAATGTTTTTAGCTTTCCAGGAATCTGACACCTAATTAAATGCCTGCTGGCAGATATGAATAAGTTAAGAATGTCTCAGCTGATGATATCTGTGTGGTTACTGCTTGGTCCTCATTAAACACTTTGCCATGCATGTCATAGAGCCTCTCTGCTGCAGGTAATACAGGCCTAGGATCTCTTATCTTGGAATAGCTTGGGATGGTGTCTTAGACATTATTCAGAATGGACTTGCATCTACCAGACATCAACATTATGCATTTACCATAATGACAGAGCTGTAGGAGCAATGACCTTTTACCTCCCTCTTCCTTGCTGTTACAGTTTGGACTCCATAGTTTTAAGTCATTCTCAGTATGATGAAGAAAATCAGAATTTTATTCTGAAAATATTGGTAGCTGTAGGACAATTTATATCAGTTCTTCATCATTGTGGAGTAAAGTCTCTTTGTGTTATGTGTGATATACATTGGACAGTTAACAAAACCTCTGTAGTTATGGTAACATTCTCTGCTGTCCCACTGGAGTTTTGTGTAGTGTTTTAAAAAATAAAAACACTTTGCAGTGGTTGATGTTTAGATTACACAGTGACTTAGTATCCTTGGGCAGGAGTGAATCCAAGATGGATCTAAGTAACTGCAGACCTGATTGTTTTATTTCCCTCCCCTGGAAGGTATGGAAAAAGATACACAGGATATCCTTATGGAGTGCATAATTCCATCTTGATCCAATTCCATGACTAGGACACTGCTGAGGTGTCAGAGAGAGCCTTATTATTTCAATATCACTGCACCATATCAAGGCTTTTTATGTTAGGCTTCATAGTAGCTGTTTTGAGCAAATGTATGGATGAAGTCCAAATCAGTGACTTGAATAACAAATTGATGCAGAAGGTTGCAATGAGGAAGATTTACATGAAATAAAGCCGCGGGATCCTACAATGTTTGGTATCAAGATACTTCTTATTTAGCTGTTTGCTCTGGGTTGCTCTCTGGGTTACAGAACCAGATCATTCTGATCATTGAAGCCATTAAGGCTGATGGTGTGGTTACAGATGGGGAAACCACTCTAAAAACTTATAGATATGCAAACAGATGACAGCTAGGGTTTAATAAAAAAGCAAGGCCTTGGATACTGGCAATGGGAAACCAGGGGAAATATTCATAAAATTTAAGGCAACCCAAAAGGAGAGAGAGGAGGAAAAGGATGCAAAATACATAACCATACATGGTGTAATCATGCACTGTTAAAGGGTATTGGCAGTGACTAACAGATACTTGATTTGTGTAGATTAGTGAGTAAATTCAAGAGATTTACCCAGGTAATTCTTCCACTGACCCCTGACACTAACAAGAATGCTACTACTGAAATACTGTGCCCAATTTTGGGTTTGTACATAGAAACAGTTGATTAAACTGGCACATATTGCAGAACAGACTTCTTAAAATAATGAGGGAAATGCAATGTAAGAGGAAAGATTCAGAGAGCTTGATTTCTAGACTCTTTTTAAGAGGTGCTGATATGGGGATGTAATATGGAAGTGATGAAGTATAAGAGGTAAAGTGAGAGGGGTGTAGTTAAAGCACATTAGGAGGGGTAAAGCACAGGTGTCATCTGGAAGAGGAAAATTCAAGGCTAACTTGAGGTAAACCTATTTTAGCAACAAGGACAGGGGACTGAAACCCATTCTCCTCAGAAGGCTTTTGATGAAGTGCTAGAGTTTTATAATACCATTTTTAAAGTTTGTCTGCTGGAAGTCAGTTGTTGTAATATTTATTTATTATTAGTGGTTTTATTTGAACTATAACTGAACATGCTGCTGAATATAAACGAAGGGATGCAAACAGCCCTGGGACAGACTGGAGAAAGAATGGGCAGGGCTAGGTGAGGTATGTGCACTCGGGCTAACTGCAATGCAGTGGCATCCTCAGTAGACCAGGGGTATTTTTTAGCAGCATCTTCCTATTATGCAAGTCCCCGACACCTAGAATTAATCAGTTTGGGGTAAATATCCTTAGCTTGCTACAGCTATGTATGTTTAGAAGAAAAAAAATCTAGCTTTGAATCTTTGTAGTTTACATCAGTGCTTTTGTTGGGCAATTTTTACACTATTATTACTTGTGACTTCTCCTGAAAAACAGTAACTATTTTCTTAGACACCTTGAAAAGGGGCATTAAGTATCACAACAATGCCATAAATTGTGGACACGCCATCCCAATATACAGTACTAAGCTCTTTTTCATTGTTTTTGTTGTTTTTCTTTAGCAATATTTAGGCCATCAGATACTCATTTTATATTCAGTTCTGCATGCCTCCCATTTTATATATTACACAAGCCCCTTTTTATAAATAACAATCAAAATATATAGCATGTACTATCTTACGTACATGCAGAATGAGTATTTCATGCCAGCTGGGCAACTCACTTGAGCTGCAAACACTACCAGTAAATGAATAACTGAACATCAGGTTTGGCCTGCATGTGTTTAATGTTTTACTGAAATTGTTTGCTTAAGGCAAATTTTAAAAATTGTGATGTGGGTGGCTGTTGTGGACAGGAGGCGTTTATGTTCAAGACTCAGCAAAAATGAATGAAAAGGTGGAGAGGACATTGTGTAGCAAAGGGTGAAGAAAATAACCTTGGGCTGAAGAAAACTGTAGACTGTGTCATTTAATGAGTATAATCATATAATAGGCTAAAACTGATTGTGCATAACAAAAGCCCTATCCCAAACCTGGGTCATTGTTGAGCATGTGCCTGGGCTGCTTAAGGCCACTATCAGAGTTTGTGTGTGTGTGTGTGTGCGCGTGTGCGTGTGTGCGTGTGTGCGTGTGTGCATGTGTGTGTGCGTGTGTGCGTGTGTGCGTGCATATGCATGTGTGCGCATGTGTGTGTGTGTGTGTGTGTGTGTGTGTGTGTGTGTGTAATTGGGGACTGCACTTGTCCTCTTTTCTGCACTTACATTGCACTGTCTTTATTCTTGGTAATTGCACTGTGGCATTAATTCTGTTTTTTTCTCTTTTTGTATTTTTGTCACTCTTCCCCGTATCCTCTGGTGTCCTCAGCCACTTATTGATCTCTGGTTCTCTGGGTTACTATAAGGAAGTTACCTTTCTGACCCACAGAGCCAGGGCCATGAATTCTGTTTTTCTAAGCCTGCCTTAACTGCACCAGCATTGTGATCCTTAACCACACCTGCACCATTTTTGTATATGCAATATGTTTTGCAGTCTGCCTTCTAAGCCTAACATATTAGTGCCATCCAGGCCTGTCTGCTGTGTTTTCCTAATATTTAGCACTATGTTGCAGAGTACCTCACTTTCTACTGTTTATGCATAGTATTACAATGTGCCTTATTTTCTGCTATCTAAGTACAGTGTTGTATAATACTTGTTTTTATTATCTAAGCCTACCCTAATAGTGCACCTATGCCTGCATTTATGGGACATTCCATTATATTGTACTGTGTTGTACTATACTGCATTCCACTATACCTTGTATTCTGGAAATACTGCCTTATCTGTGCACCCATGCTTGCCCTATTGTGATGTTTTAGACATATTTACTGTGTTGCATGGAGTCATACTATATGGTATCTTGTACTGTGCTGCACACTGTTATACAGTATTGGGTTATACTGAACTATTTTGTTGGTATCTGTTGTAAAACCTATTCTGTTCTGCACTGTATTGCATTCTGTCATAAAGTCCACTTTAAACCTACATTAATTGTGGCATCTGTGCCAACACTGCGAGGCATTTTGACACATTGCATTGATGTAATGTATTATGTTGTATTGTAGCTTGTGCTCAGTTGCCAAGCTTGCATGAATTGTGGCCTCCTTACCTGTATTATCATACCTTTTTGATATATTGTGTTCTATGTATACATGCATTTGACTAAGTTTTTCCTAATGGTCTGTTGTTAAGCCTGTCGCCATTGTGGTGTATCTGTATCTGCACTGTTGTGCCATTCCGATATACTCTGTCTGTATATATAATTGCCTAAGTCTCTCCTAGTACACCCTCCTTGCTGTGGTTCTAGGGTCCAGTAATATTGCTACTATATAGTTTGTGGATGACTCCATTGTCTGTTTGTAGGATCCCATGAATAATGTACTCCTGAGCAATTTTATTTCATTCCAGGGCTTAAGTTAAATACATCTAAAACTATAATATTCCTTCTTAATGATATTGCATTGATTTTATTGACAGATATAGATTTCTCTCCCCTAGATGTGGTGACGCAGTTTACTTATTTAGGTATCATTTTTTCACAAACCTTAAGAAAATTATCGAACTTAATACAATACCATTAATTAAAGAAATTTAACAGAAAACTTAAGACATGGAAACTGTTAAACCTCTCATTTCTATTAAGCTCCAAAAAATTTAAATGAATATTTCACCCCCAGTCTTACAACTTATTATTGTGTAGCTCCTGGTAAAAGGATGCAAACTCCCTGTTTATGCTCTCATCTCTAGTTAACAGAGTGCCACAGTGCCTTTGCCTAATGACAAGGATAGGAGACTGCCTGCTTCCTTGTTTAACCCTCCATGTCAATTTCTTCCCTTGTTTTGACTCCAAGGCTCATGACCTGCTGTTGTTGTTTCTAAATTAATTCACTCTTTCTCTCATTTAAGTAGAATAAGCTTAGTATGGAAGTGGACACAACTGATAAATTTACCTCGTCTTTATTTTACTGCTGAACAACATGGCCATTTATCCTCTGAACATGCTGCATTTTGGTCCCCTGATATATATGTTTTAATCCCTGTTTGTATGATTTCCACCAAATTATAATAGGCCTTGACATAGACAGGATATACTTGATGTAATAAACAACGCTTTCTTTAATAAAAGCAACTGACCTAGGGGTCCTTAGCACCAGTAGGTCTCTTCTCCTTACTCTCCTACTTGGTTTTGACTTCTTCTGTGTTATAACCATGTGGTTAGTCAAGGAAGTTGTCAGTCTAGCTGATTCCTGGGTGTCCTTAACTATTTTGTGGAATACCAACTAGTTATTAATTCTACGAGACTGTAAATTGTATGATTTTATAACTGCAAGTGCATTCATCAGAGTACATAAGACACAAAATATCCACTAACTCTATATCCCATATTCGCTCTTTCTTCATGCTCTAAGCTTTGTGTTGTTTCTCTGAGAAGGGATTAATACAGTCTATTACAGAATTCAGGTCATGTTGATGTTGACAACTATAACAAGTGGTAAGATGTTATGCTGTCTTGAGTTTAGTGAGGCAAAATATCAGTAAACAGCCCTGAACATGCTCTGTTAAGCCCAAAACACTGCCCACAGTAATCATTATCAGACGAGAAGAAGGTTGAAAACTGCCAAAGCTTTATATTCAAGCAAAGACCATTTTAAGGCTTTTCAGAGATGATAATTCTACTTCAGACCATTGATTCATATCATGCACAACCATGCATTAATCCCCTTAGGGTGCACTGACATTTCTTGCAATTTTACATTTTCATACAAAACAAACATCTACATTTAACTTTTTTAACCGTTTCTTAAATGCAAAGTGCTTAAAAGTGGAATTTAATTCCTTGGTGTTAACCAAAATTCACAAGACCATTGTGTAATCACATATGCAGTGAACCATGCACAATCAAGCTGAGCAGCATTGCTAAGCAATATTCTCAACCCATGAAAATATAACAGGGTCTGAAAGAAACAATGTGTGCCTGGCTGTAAGCACTAAAACACCCTTCCACACCAAAATGGAAAGTAACATCCTAATAAATAATCCCACTAGCTCTGACATGTGTTAAACACAACCTCTAATTTATTCCTTTAACTTTGCATAGAATACAATTAAATTATCTTTGTAGAGGTCAGCTTGAAATGTGGTGCCATCACTCTGACATCCCCAAATTCTAAAAATCACTCTTATTTGGAATAAAGCGGAAAGCTGCTCTTCATAAAATGATCAGCTTTTTTTCTAAGTATCATGACCTCAGAGTCAGTACTAATTACACAATAACAGAAAATCTATAATGAAGCAGCAACTGACAGCATAACTTCTCAGCACTAAAGAACTTTGCATAAATGTCAATAACATTTCAAGTTTCAGCAAAACAAGATAAAAATAGTTACTGTTTTTGCTATGACAAGAATGTGACCTCAGTCCCTTTATCTCCAGATCCTCTGGCATTTTTGTTCATCTCTGCCTTCGTACAATACTTTTTGTCAGCTAACTAATGCAACTGAAACACTCCTGTTGATGATTCCTTTTCTTTTGATACCTTGCTTGTCTTATCAGATTTCTAAAGGCATCCCCTCTGGGGAGAAAGAAGTCTTAATTCCCTGTTATGCATATGTCATCAGATCCATGATTCAATACTATGCCCCTTTTGCCATGCATTTGTCTTAAAATATTGAGAGGCCTCAGAGTTGGCTAACTAAAAATATTAGTGGCCTCAAAAATCTTAGTTATCAGGACAGTCTGGCAGCACCTTTTCTATATTTCGTTTCTTATAAAATCCTCTGTGGGGATCTGTATCTATCCATGAAGAATCTGACTATCTCTGACTTTCTGTTCATTTACAGAACAAATTATTTCTCAACTAACTGGTTAAAGGATATAAAGCTTCATCAATAATTAAGACAAACTGGTGTAAGAGAGAGAGAATTTTCCCTGACCTCTGGAACAACCTTCTTGTTCTTATCAAGCAGGGTAATACCTTTGCCACTTTCAAGATAAACCTTGATAAATGGATTGGCAACCTCAAATTCTACCCCAGTCTATCTTATAGTGTTCTCTTTGAGGCTGTATGAAACCTTTGAATGTGGGTTATTGTCTAGGCATGTTATAGTCTGCAGAGTGATTGCCTAGCACTTACCTATGAGCCTGTTAACCTCAAGTCACTTTAGGATCTTTCAGTCTTTTGAGAGTTTTACTGTCTTTTTTCTGTTTGGGCTTGTCCATATACTTTTCTATACCTTTAGCTTTGGGCATCTGATCTTTAGCAGATTCTATTTCAGACTATATAGCTTATGTAGTGCCTGTACCATCCAAGGACTCCATTTGCCATCATCTTCACTCCCTTTAATTTATTCTGGATGGTGACTTCTGATGTAAACAACTGTCTCACCATAGCTTTCTGGGGTCATGCCTCATGATCCTCATGCTGGTTGTACAGAGTATCGTTCACTATCAGGCTATTAGAATGTGGCAAGTCTTGTCTGACAGAATTGCCAGAACAGCCCTGATATTCATTTTGAATGGTCTGGATATGTATTTGTTTATTTTATTTCTTTATTTATTGCCATTTGTTTACCTGGAAAGCCGACTGGGTCCAAGGTACTCATTTTCAGCAGAGGCTTGGGGAGAAAAGCACCAAGGCATACAATGGCATGAAATAATATATATATATATATATATATATATATATATATATATATATATATATATATATATATATATATATAATCTGCAATAGCATAAGTTCCTTAATTGTCAATATTCATGATATACAATAGCTTGAAACAGAGTTCTGAATAGTTTAAGTTTAACACAATAAATAAGCAGGTAAGAGAAAGTTAAAAATTGCAAAAATACTCTTTTGGATATAGCTTCTGAGAAATCAAGAGTATAGAAAGGAGTAACTAAGAGATGAAGAGAATAGAAATGAATAAGAAGATTAAAGAAAAAATGCTATAAGAAATGAGGGAAATCTCCGGAATATGGAGAAAGGAAATATTAATATGTGATGAGCTGGGGGGGGGGGGGGGTGTTTGGGACATACAGTAGTAAAAGGTGGTTATGGAAGAAGTAGAGAAATAAGGAGGGTCTATATGGTTAGTAGTGACAGAGGAATGCTAGGGTAGGAAAAGAAAGGAAAGGTTGCGTGGGAAACACAGTTGATAAATAGGGTGAGGTATGATGGGAATTTTTAAATCAGGTTTAGAACAGGAGCAGGTCCATGATTTTGATAGATATTCCTTTAATTCTTGTTTGAAGGATGGGAGCCTAGAGTTTAATCTGATGTTGATTGGTAGGGTATTCCATGCTTTGGCAAAAGTGTAGGCTTAAGACGGGCTGATTTTTTTGGTTTATATACAAATAGGAGTTGTTCATCTTCTGAGCTTAGTGGTCTTGTAGGTTAGTATTTATGGAGTACAGAACTGAGGGTAGGGCAGGTAGTGGAATTGTGCATTATATTGTAGGCATTTGTAAGTTGTAAGTAGCGAAGGTGGTGTGGTAGTTCAAGCCATTGACGTGACTTCTGGGTGGTACAGTGATGGGTATGGTAAGTGACACCAATTGCAAATTAGGCAATTTTGTTGTAGCATGATTCAAGCTCAGATTTTAGGGAGGTATGGAAGTTAATAGGTAGTGGTAGTAAGGGTGGTTTTGGTAGATGTATTTAGAAATTGTTTATGCCTATAGAGCATTTCTAGTTTTTGATGAGTTTTTTAAATACTGTTCTGGATGTGAAGATCAAATTTGAGATTTTTGTCTAAAGTTACACCTAGAAGTTTAGTATGTCGGACAACTGCAATTTCAGTATTATTACTGTAGAGGATCTTAAAACTTGTTTTATCTAGTGAAAGTGTTTTGGTGGTGCATAGAAGGAGTTTTTGTGTGGGTTGCATAATAGTTGGGAATTGCCAAGGCAAGATGCAAGGAAAGTGAGGCTTTCTGGGTTATTTGTTGAAGGTGCAGCAGATTATCTAATGAGTAGATAATGGCTGAGTCATCTGAATATTGAATCAAAGAGCCTTGACTGGAAGAGAAATGAAGAATATTGATAAAGATGTTAAAAAGAAGGGGACCAAGAATGGAGCCTTGGAGAGTAACAATAATATTGGGTAGGTATGATGAGAGGCTTACTTGCCATTTTTCTGATGACTGTTTGATTAGGGTTACCATATTTGGTTGTATATAAAAGAAGATGACAAAGTATGTGCTGGTACTAGCACATATTATTTCGTCCTGATAGGGCTGAAGAGCAAAAAAAAAAGGCTTTATTCTTGTAGAACTAAAACTAAAGACCTTTTTTTTGCTCCCCTCTTAGGTTGAAGAGCAAACAAAAGGTCTTTCTTTAGTCTTTTCAGAATTAAAAACAAGTAGTCTGCATTTGGGGATTTTTGATTGGCCCGTATGCCGGTATATCAGCCAATCAAAAATGCGCACAGCGGACCCTCTTCTGTCCAATGCGGAACATCAAGCTGTTCCGCATTGAACAGAGCTCTGCTTTTTGACTGGCTCGTATACCAGTATACGAGCCAATCAAACAACGCGCACAGTGGACCCTCTTCTGTTCAATGCGGAACATAAAGCAGTTCCGCATTGAACAGAGCTCCGTTTTTTGATTGGCTCATATACCGATATATGAGTCAATCAAAAAAAAAAAAAACAAAGCAGAGGAAAGACTACGAAATAGGGATGTCTGGTTTTTGAAAATTCTGCGATTTGTCTGGGTTTTAAAACCCGGACAAATCGTAGAATTTTCAAAAAATGCCTGGACAGGAGCCAAAAAAAGAGGATGTGTCCGGGGAAACCTGGACGTATGGTAACCTTATGTTTGAGAGACAGCTAATAAACCATTTGCTAGAGGAGGTGGAAAGACCAAGGGTAGACAATTGGTTTAGAAGTTTAGAATGGGAAACTATGTCAGAAACCTTTGATAGGTGAAGAAATAATGTAGAGACATGTTTTACAGAGTCTCTAGGATTATTGACAATGTCCATGAAAGAAAGTAAAGCTGTTACTGTACTGTGGGATGGCCTAAAGCCATGTTGAGTTGAGGTTAGCAGTTGGTTTTGCAGAACATGGTTAAGAAATTGTTTGTGGATACATCTTTCTAAAATTTTAGAGAGTGAGGACAGTTTAGCTATTGGATGAAAATTAGGGGTCTATATGACTTTGTCGAAGGTTCATTTCTGCGAAACTTTGTTCATCGACCCTAATACAGCAAACGTTCACATCAGTGAATGTTCACTTCAACAAACAACTTACCCAGGGAAAGGAACAAGTTGGCCATCATAAGAAATTTGCCCTTTTCCCCACTGTAGTGTGATCTCAGAGTTGCTATATATAGTTAGGGTGTGTGTGGGGGATGAAGCTCCCAACATGGGTGGGTTTGAAATATTGTGCTTTGTGTGATGGTTGAAATGTTGGGCAACTTGTTCCTTTCCCTTCATTGAAGTGAACGTTCACTGATGTGATGTGTATTAGGGTTGATAAACAAAGGTTTGTGGAAATGAGCCTTAGATGAACTAATACAGACCCGAAAATTAGATATTTCAGTTGATTTACCTCCTGGAGAGGAATGATAAATGCCTTTTTTCATAGTGCTGTAAAATATGATTCTCTAATAGATCTGTTAATAAGTATGCTAACAGGGTAGGCTTTGGCAGCAAATTTAGATACTCTGCAGGGAGGTTTTCAGCGGAGCTAGAGCTGGGATTACATTTGTATAAAAGATTTTATGAGGTTGGTGGGAATGAGTTGTAGTTTAAAATTAGGGTCTTTGTTTGCCGAGCTTCAGTGGACTCGGGTAAGAGAGAAGAAAGGTTGGGATTTTGAGTAGTGTCAGAAGGCAGTGTAGTAGAAGTAGTGTGGAGTGAATGTAGTTAGAGTAGGAGGATGGATGAGAAGGGCTAGGAGTTAGTTTGATAATGATATCAATAAAGTACATGTGGAATGTAGTAGCAGTTTGAAGTGGAGAGTTTTTAGTGTATGGACTGGGGATATTTTGGGGTTGAAGACTGAATATTGAGATAATAGATGACCAGAATTTTTGGCATTGTTCTTATGATTTGTTTGAAGATGGGTGTAAAAGTTTTTTTTGTAAATAGTTACTTGTTTTTGGTTTGATTTCAGAGTAGCCTAAAAATGTTGCAGTATTGAACTAGTTTTGTGAATGAACCATTTTCCATGCCTTGTCTCTAGCAGTCATATGTTTTTTGCTTAGTTTTGATAGCCATGGGGTGTAGTTGGATTTGATTCTTTTTATATGCAGGGATGCTACACTGTTGAGGGTTCCAAGAAACAAGGTATTGAAGTGACTGACAGCATCATCAAGGCATAGAGTATTTTGGACAGATCAGTTCATTGACTGTAGATTTGTAAGGAGTCTTTGTTGGTTGAAGTTTAGAAGATTACAGGCTGTTTTGTATTGATTTTCCTTGGATATTTGAGAGATCATTCTATAGGGGTATGCTGATAAATGATCAGTTAGAGTGTGAAGTAAGGTACCAGCTATAGTAAATTTACTAGGGTGAGAAACCAGTATCCAGTATCTAGTCAAGCATAGATCTCTGGTTGTTACTTTTGTCATATCTAGCTGGAGTTGAGATAAGTTGTGTAAGTCCAAAGATGTTTATACTGGAAGATGGAAAGTCAGACACTAAATTTTAAACAATTGATATTAACATCATCTAGGATAATAGTTCCATTGGTAATTGTATATGATATCCAGGATAGGATGTCTCCTAATATAGGGACATTTTGTCCAGGGGGATGTACAGTGCAATAATGCATAAACTTTTTGTGTTATTCATTTTAAGGAAGGTGATGACTATTTCAGCATTGGTAAATTTTGGAATATGATTTGAATAGAACGCAAAGTTATAATGCAATTATATCACCTTTTTATGTAATCTGTCTGCTCTAATTATATTATGTACCTGGTGGTAGGATTTCAAAGTATTTTATATTAGATGTTAGCCAGGTTTCTGTGGCAGCCAAGAGATTGGGGTAAGTTGCATTATCCAGGAATGAAAATCTGCAAGATTCTGTGTAACCAGGTTTAATGTTTTAGTTTGGGATATGGTTGTTAGTAGAGTGGTTGACCCAGGGTTTGAGTGGATATCACCACATGACAGACGAGTGAGAAGAGGATAGAATATAAGTTACTTCTGATGTTGTTTTTAGAGAAGAAGTTTTGGAGTTTGAGGGCATAGCTTTTATCCATTATATCTACTAAAGGTGCTGAGCTCCAGCAGGGTGCCTTGTTAGTAGCTAATTCTAACAACAGACTCTCTTTCTTAGAAATTGCCGCAATACCTCCAAAGAGGAAAATGTCTGTCTTGATACTGTCATGTTATAATAAGATCAGCAAATTACTTAAATATAGTAGGTAGACAGTGCCTGCAGCATAGCGATCATACCATTGCAAAGGCTTTAAAATAGGTACAAAGTCTTGAAACAGTCATATATGGCACTGGGCAAATTGGAAGTGGTGCTTCTCATTGGCTGTCATCTAAAGCTGCTCTTTGTCATTGAAGCTGGGCAGCTTAAAAATGATCTAATAAGTTGCAGACCCTGGCAAGCCTGTTATTCTCACTGTATGGCATGCTATCTTGATAAAAAGACTGAGCCTGTGACAACTATACTGTTGCTGCAGCTGGGTAGGCAAATATGCACAATATATTCAGACTAGGATATCTTTGCAAACCCTGCCAAATGGAAGTTTGTACTGCAGAGCCTATTCTCCAAATCCTTCACTTTATTTTTAAGGATAGTCAGGTATTTGTCGCTTTCTGCAATTATTGTTGAGCTTCCTGAATCTGGGATGCATGGATATTTAATGTAGTCTCTATAAAAGTTACCTTTGTAGTAGAAGTGTCTAAGATTTGCTTAAAAGTTGCTTTTTCAGTTTTAATCTCTTGGGTGTCCTGTAATACTTTCCTCAAATAAATTTGTTGGAACAGGTTAAGTTGGCCAAAACTCACAAATGTTGACATCTCTTTTGTTGACACACTTTGCTCAACAAAGCAGATGGCTGACAGGTGTGCAACATCGATAATCACAGTGGTTGAGGGAAATATGCCCTTTTCCTGGGGATTGTGTAACCTCAGAGTTAGTGTATATATATATATATATATATATATATATATATATATATATATATATATATATATATATATATCAGGGTATGCAGGATCACAGACTCCACATAGGAGTGCCTTGGCTCTACAAAAAATGTTTTTCTTTCTTTTTTAGTTTAAGTTTGTATGCATTCAGGCTGTTCCTCATGCATGCTGTGATGTTCCTGCTCTGGGCCAGTGATCAAGGAGTCTCAATCCTCATCACAGATACCAGTGAGGAATATTTACTGGAACAAAGATAGATACACACAGTATTTCCAAATGCAGCTCTCTACACCAAGCACAATTTCCCTTAAGAGCACACAGGGGAACACACTCCCATCTTGGGGCTGGGTTCCCCTCACTCTCACAAGGCCCCAAATAAGACCCAAAACTGACCACAGCTATAGAGTTGAGTCCTCAGCCAAGTGTTCCAAGCTATGTCTCCACCACCCTCTGTGAAACCAGTGCTCTGTTTCCCTGCTCCAAGTAGCTGACACACATACTCTTTGAGATTTGATTTTCAAACACATGCACACACCTGGGAAATGCTGGCACAGATTTACCAGCTATGCCACCTCTGCCCAGACTGTAAGGCAGATACTGCCACCAGAACACTCCAGAGCTAGCTGCTCTAAGGCTCTTACAAGGGTACCCAATTATACTGAGTAAAATTTATACTAATACAAATGGTAGTGTTTGACCAATGCAGCAAGGCCACAGTGTCACCAATATTAATAAATATAAGTACTATCAAAGGTTAAAAATATTCTCTAAAAGGCCATCCACAGTGAAAAGTTTAAATATATTTAATGATAAGTAGTAAAAGAACATGAAAATACTAAATATCTATTTAATAAACACCAGAATTTCAATCATGGGAAATATCAAACATAACACGGATGGATAGATTCACACAGATACAGAAAAACAATACTTAACTGATCTCACTATATTTTCCTGAGTGATCTAAAGAATTGCTATTCCCTGGTTACTTACTAAAGCAAGGCAAGATGAAGTGAGTGAGTGATCCTTCTTTGTCAGGTTTCAAAAACAGACTGCCTTGAGACTTCTTTCTCATCTAGTATTAAAACTTCATTACTGTGCTGGATTACAGAATGATTTCACATATATCTGGTATTACTTATACTGAAAAAAAAACGTTCTAATTGCAACCTACAGAGACTATCAGTGTTTATATTACTGAGCTAAAGAACTGAACTAAAACTGTGAAATGGGTGAGTTGCATGAGTCATCAATGAAAGATATATTTGGCTGGGTAATAAGCAGTTATCAAAGAAGGTGGCTCTGATGGTGATGCCAGAGCCATGATGAAAGGTGGCTGCCATTTCTATGGTAAGGGAGTAAATGAGGGTACCCATCACAATGTAAGTGGGGCAATATCTGTTATGAGAAAGAGACCTGATTTTATGAAGAGATGCATGAGTGTAGAGCAAGTGAAATTTCAAGTACACAGATTACCTGGTGAAATGGGACATGTATCAGATAAAAATATGTGTCAAATAAAAAATAAGGAAAATAAGATTCAGAAAGAACTCCATAGTTGGTAGTAAGACTTGTGATAAGAAGGGACTGTTTACTGTGCAGCAATTTGTGATTCAGAGACATGCTATCCAGAATGAGGAAAATTGTCATTATTGGCTAATTTGCATGTCTGTGAATCACCCATAACTGCTGTGAATTAAAATCAGCACTTTACTGTGATAGTTAACACTGCCATCCCATGCATTGAATTCATGCAGACACCCCCTCCTTTTACTCTCCCACACTCATATATACATACACACACACACAAACACGCACACACACACACACACACACACACACACACACACACACACACACACACACACACACACACACACACACACACACACACCTACATAACTCTTATCTGTTGCTGAGCTGATAGAATGTTTTCAATGTCTATTCTTATTTACTGACCTTGCCTTCATAAATCATAGATCCTTGCAGTTAATCAATAATACTGGAGATTAGGGTTTCATGCTTCTTACTTTTCATAAAGTGTAAGCCTGTTGCTCTATTAACGTTTTAAGTGAATCTTAGTGCTACTTAAAAAACTCTCCCTCTCCGTCCCAGCTTTGTCCTGCAGCCTTCTCCATACACAGACTTACAACCAACATTCTCACCTGTCCTTAATTTAACAGACAACTCCTGCTGTTGCCTCCTATACCTGCCCTATCTCTTGGAACTTACTGGCCATTGTAATCAGTGAATAATACCACACATTAAAGTTCCATACTTCTTATATAATATAAAAACCCTGCTATGCTAACTCCTGAGTCAGCGTAAAAGGCTAAGGCTGCAAAATTGATAAGAATTTCAAGGGCTCAGGGTTCAGAATTTTTCTCCCCCTTTACCTCAATTATTTAGACAGTAAGGCAATATTTTCAAGGCATTCCTGGATTTCTGGTGTTAACTGGTGACATAGGGAAGTATCATGTTGTGTGCCATTGCTGAAGTTACAGAGTTTGAATCTTTTTAAGTGTCCTTAGGATATGCTACATAGAGTATTCCTGGTGTGTATTGCACAACCATGTCTTTCATGTTGCAAAATTAGATTTTTTATTTTGTAATTTTTTAAGCTTCTTTAAGGTGTGCTGTAAAAAGAAGGTGCACCCTACCTCTTCGATATTGCATGATTTACTTGCTAGTCTAGGAGAATGTGGAGGTGCACATCCACATACATTAACACATTCATACACACACACACACACACACACACACACACACACACACACACACACAGACATGTGCACGAACATGCACATATATGCACACATATATATACCATACCTATTCCCTAACTAACCCCCCCCCCCTATTGTGACCTCTCAGGCAGTCTCACACTTACACATAAACTTACACATGCATGGGCGAACACAAGCATTTTGTGGTGTTCATTAACATGTGTGGCCATGTTACTTTCTGCAGCTGAGTGATTCTCTAAATTGCTTAACTGCATAAATGCCTTACTACAGGCATTTTGGTGTGAGAACACATGGATAATTATCATATTCCTCTTCCCTAGAATGCCTCATTAGCTTTTTGCCACAGAGACAAACCATTGTAATTCTTCACTCCTTCATGCTAAAGCACCATGTATTCCTTTTATTAACCTTTCTGAATCAGACCCCTAGTGTGAGAATTATTGTAACATTAAAGGAGACAAGAAGGAATATGTGAGGTGCACAGTAAACAACAGTGTAATTGAAATTCAAGCATCATTTATTGACTGTAGCTATAAGCATGAGAGGAAGCATTGTCAATTTAGTAGAAGTGTGGTAGAAAAAAAAACATTTTGCAGATATATGTAAAAGAAAAAACAAGTATATTGAAAATAATTTGCATGCTGTTGACAAGAAATATGAACATGTGCTCTTTGCTGACACTGTTGAAGTGAAAAGAGCTGAGTCAGTGAAGTCTGAATGTGCTCCAGAGGCAATGAGATAAAAGTACAAATTAGACTGCTGGCAAGAAATGCTAAGAATTAATGTGCAAAATGTTGAGATTAAACTAGTACAGGTGCAGAATGCAACACTTTACATGGAGATATATCTCAAGCTCTGAGAATAAAATGCACAAAAACAGCAACAAAAAATAGTGTGCATATTTTAACATATTCAGAACACAAAGTAAGGCCATTGGGTCAAAGCTACTGATATGTAAATGTAAAAATAAGAAGTATATGATGATGTTTCAAACTGCAGTCATCAGAGAACCTAGTGCTAATACCTTTGGTCATTTGACTTGTAAACATCAAGGATTAGTGAAATGAAGTCACAGTAAAAAGCAAAGAAGAAAGGAGGCTATACGTGAGAAGTCATACTGTCATACAGATATCACAGATATTATGGAGACCTACTGTGATGACACCTTTCACAACTATTTTGATTTATTTATAAGTTTGCAAAGGCAATATCACCTACAAATAATTCCTGATGTTATACCACTGATGTAAGCTCTAGAGAAAGTAACAAATTAAAACTTTCAGAGCCAATAGAATGTTTGAACAACATGGTTACTGCTGTAAAGTATGACAGCATTTTTATTATCATTGCGACCATCTATAGAACACTATATAACATGCCCTCTGACACCTCCTGTGGCCTCCATAATTATGAAAAATAATCAATAGCAAACCCTTATTATAGCCTGCAATAGGAAGGCCCCTCTTTGGGCAAAAGCTGTAGTATCTGCAGCAGTGTAAGTGATCATGTTGTACTGAGCAGGAACAAGCAAGGCAAGGGTTTGTCATACTTTCATTTACAGTATTTGTTTGGCCTACCTCCATTGATGAGTTATACCATGAAGTTTATGTGCAATCAGCAATAACAGATATTGCCCCACTTACATTGTGATGTGCCCCTCATTTACTCCCTTACCATAGAAATGGCAGCCACCTTTCATCATGGTTCTGGCATCGCCATCAGAGCTCTTGTCCTGGACAGGTGCCTATACTCATCCACACCCCTTTGTCCTAGAAAAGGCAAACAGCTTTGTCTTATCATTTTCCACCTAATATCATAGGTTTCTTCAGTACCTACACTACTAATAAAAGTCAGATCATCTGTGTCAGAGAAAGAGATTCATCTCTTTGCACCTCAGAGCTGACTGCAAAGCAAATCAATATTTTCATTATCATGATCTGCAAAATCTGAAAAAAGTGATTAAAATGCAGAATTACCCATTGCTTACATTCATAGCCAGCCTAAGGCATAGGCTAACTAGGCGGCCACCTAGGGCGCTGCTCTAGCAGGGACGCTTTTCTAGTAATCTGGATGGTGCAAGTAGACCAGGATGGGGGCACCAGGTGGTGGTGATGGGGTGCTGTGAAGATCTTTTGCTTAGGACACCAGTTGACAAAAGGCCAGCCCTGCTTACATTTCATGAAGTGGTCTCAGTAATGTCAAATGCTCATTATATGGTCTCAGTATTGTCAGATGCTCATTAATGTGGTCTGAGTAGTGTCAAAGTTCATGTCACCACAAGATGCAAACCAAGGACTATGGCAGATAAAGTTAGATCAATAAAGCTTCAAACTGTGTTCATTCAGAAATCTTGATGATGAAAAGCACCAACTGTGTATATTTAATATACAAGTAGGAAGGTACACATCCCTTCTATTTCCATAAAGTGTTTCCTTAGCAACTTGGGTGCTCCAAAGCTCTATTGCAAAAGTACATGAAAGCTTGGGAATTGCTGCAGTCATAGCTAATGATCTAGCTATATGGAGTCAGACACAAAAAATGGTCAACGGACTGATACAGCTGCAGAACTGATTATGACATCATAAATGTAAGTCAAATTAGAACAAATGTATGTTAAGAGTGAAAAGTCTGAAATAAATGGATCATATTCTAATGTCAAAGGGACTGAATGATGACAATTCGAATGTCAGAGAAGTTGTGCAAATGCCAAAATCAGAAATAAGCAAGCATTACAAAAGCATTACAAAAGTTTCTGCAAATGATGAGTGTCTTGCAACATTTACACCTAATATGTCTCAGAGTTAACTGCAGAGGATATTGTTTAATCTAAAGTGTTATGATCAGAAAGTGCCCAGGCAAGTAACTACAAATTAACAATATAATGAATAGGGCATACGTACCAGAGAAGCATGATAAGTTACTAAAAGAAGAACTAAAGCTTCTGTGGGTAATATTGCAGTAGGCCGTGACAGAAGAGGAAATGTATTTTATTATTTTTTTTTATTTTGCCATTGTTTACCTGGAAAATTTGATTAGGTTTAGCTTAACCCCTTTACACTGGAGGCCTGAGGAGAAAAGCTCCTCACATTTTTTTTCCAAAATTATCAAGATTACACATAGAATGACAGTAAAGAAACTTCACAGGTATTTGCGGAGTACATGATATTTTGAACAGCATGCATACATTTGTAGTGTGGCATAACACAATGTAGCATCATCTGTCTTATTTACAATGTGACCTCATGAGTCTAAATCAAATTGTACTGTAGATTATTTTCCATTTGGGTGGTATAGCAGGGTCAGAAAAAATAGTAAACAGAGCATAAACCGTGCATTTTTGCTAAAAAAGAGACAGATGACATTCTTCTAGAAACATTATTTTTGGTTGTTAGTATTTACAGACCCAGGGCAGGATTCACGAAGGCTTGCACAGAGTCTAAGAGTAGTGTAAGACTCCATGCAGCCTTCGCAATCCAGGAACAGCCCTAAATTCCGTGTAAGAGACCAGCTAAAACGTCTCTTACACAGAGTGGGCGTGGATATGCTAATCACCTCACTTGCAGTCGAAAGGCATGCAAATGAGGTAGATTAGCGATCCAGGAAGCCCAAAGCAGCCCATGTAAGAGCCGTTTTAGCTGCAGAAATGTACTCAGTTGACAACTGAGTACGTTTCTGCAAAAAACACAATGGAGCCATGTCAGCTCCAAATAAAGGGTGCATATGTGTCAGACAGCATGCCAATGTCCAAATATGTGGCCATTGGCAAGGTACCCTGATGCAAATATAAGAAATAAATAATTTTATTTTTCGGTGATTGCCGATGTTTAAACGCAGCTCAGCCCCGCGCAAATGGGCTGCACTGTATAAAACATAAAAATGAAGGTTATAAATCCACAAATGTGGGTTTTATGCAATACATGTATTTACAATGCAGGGACCAGCAGACCAAAAACAACATGGCCACCGTTTAGTGGTTGCTAAGGGGGGAAGCTGAGTCTAAGACATGTAACTAAGCATTAGTAGGCAATCTGATGTAAATGAGTGTTAGGATACTGAATTCCACTGTCACATAGCAAATGAGCATATTCTGAGTAGTGTAAGAGATACATAAGGGGGATGAATAGAGTAGGAGATAGGTGACATCACAGGGGGGAATGTTAGAAAGAAATGCAGTTCATTGAAGGTCAGTGTTACATGACAGATGTCAGACACATATCATGGAAAGAGGAGTGCCACAAGATAAGCATGGGAAAGTCAAGAAGTGGAAGGTGTACACTGTTGCTTACACCAAAGTTTCTTGCTGGGCGTACATGCGCACGTGTGCGCGCCATGAAGCGTGAGTAGGGCAGTGTGCACACGTGTAAGGCAGACTGAGCATGTGGGAGCCTGTTGGCAGACTTGTAAGACTGTTTGCGCTGGTGTGCGCGTGTTTTAACCCGAATAAGCAGATTCTGAACTATGTATGCCTGTGTGCGCGCGTGTAAGCCACTGTGAGTGTGTTTCTACTGGTATGCACGTTGCTCCCCCCTGAGGAAACAGAAAGGAAACAGGAAGCAACAGAATTAGTAGGAATCTAGCAGGCAATACTGCTGGAGCTAGCAGGTGAAAACAATTAGAAGCAGGCAATTACACAGGCAGAATAGTAGCTCAGCCAAGCACTGTTTCTCTCAAGATACACTGCAAGACAGGAATAAGCTATTAGAAGTGAAAACTGAAAAAGCTGAACTTAGAGCAGAAATGCTAGGGGCTGCCATAGCTGTTATAAGGAGACATAGGCTACTTGCTGAGGGTGGTGACAATGAAAATGGTGCCAGACAACCCACAGTGAGGAGACGGAGAAGAGTGTACAGGCCCAGGGTCACCTACCACGGGTTACATGAGCTGGAGATAGTAGAGCGCTATAGAGTGGACAGAGACCTCCTGCAGCAAATTGTCGAGCTGTGCAGGCCACGCCTCACACACAGAACCAACAGAGGGGAACCCATCCCAGTGGAAACCAAGGTATGTGTTGGCCTAAGAATACTAGCAACAGGTACCTTCCAGAGACCAACTGGTGATATGATGGGGATATCACAGGCATCAGCCTCCAGGGTACTGCACCAGTTCCTGGATGCCATGTCAGCACATGTCGGTGATCATGTATATTTCCCCAGTGCCCGTGAGGTATTGGCCAGCAATATGCATCTCTTCCAGCAAATAGCGGAATACCCTGAGGTAGTGGGTGCAATAGACTGCACGCACATACACATCAAAGCACCAGCCGGTGAGCGGGGTAGGGCCTACATTAACCGCAAAGGCTTCCCCTCCATCAACTGCCAGGTCGTGTGTGATGCCCAGGGCATAATAATGAATGTGTGTGCTGGCTGCCCTGGGAGCTACCATGATTCCCATATCTGGCATTTGACGCAGCTGTACCAGACATTTGCCAATGGGGACATCCCACATGGACACCTAGTGGGGGATGCAGGTTATGCACTGGAGCAGTGGCTGATGACACCCATCAGAAATGCACACACACCTGAACAGGAACGCCATAATGAGGCACACGCACAAACATGTAATGTAATAGAGCGTGTGTTTGGGCTGCTCAAGTCACGGTTCCGGTGTCTGGACACATCTGGTGGAGCCTTGCAGTACTCACCAACTACATGTACCCAAATTGTCATGGTATGTGCTATGCTACATAATATGATCTTGTGAAAACAGCTACAGCAGGACCAGCATAGGGCCGGGCCAAACAGCCCCCCACCATTGCCAAGGCCATCACAGGCAGAGCGTGACTCGGAGGAGGAACAACCTGAGCCTGCCCCAATAGGCAGAAGGAGGTGTGCCCAGTATGCCCTGGCCTTGGCAAAGAGGCAATGCATAGCACATACACTGGCTCAGTAGGAACCCTTGGAATGATACCCCTCTCTGACTCACTCATATAATAACAGGGATGCCTAAAATGACATAACCTGCTCTCAAACATGTGCAGGGAGTGTAGTATGTGCATCTGACAGAGGCAGCCCTGCAGCACCACCTGAGGCATGAATGCCATGTGTTAAGCAATGTAACACCATGTAGTATATGCCCACTTGATGACCCTGACTAACATCCTACCCTCACCAAGCATGATGCCACAATATGACGATGAGATGATCAATTGCAATAATTGGCTGAAGTATTGCAGTTAGTCAAAGGGGATCCAATGTGTGGCAGCCTGGGATGACATGCTGAGCATGACATGATGCTCCACCTGCTAGGGGTGGCATGCACCTATCAGTCCAGGCCTTATGGATACTGGCAAAGGCTGCTGTTACCCACAGCGTGCCCTGAATAGGTAAGGCTCAAAACACAAACCCTCCTCCATAGGTATCACAAGGGATAAGAACCTAGATGTAATGCTACCCAATGTCAGAAGTCTAAACAGCAAGATGCATGCAGTCTAAACTCCCCCAGTATGGAGAATGTTGATATCTGTCCTGTAATAGAAAACTGGGTCAAGGCTCATGACAGCACCGTAACACTACCAGGTTACACTTCATACTGTGCTGTACAGCCTCAAAACATGGAACAAGCTACAAAAGGAGGGTGACTAGCAATAATTGTCAAGGATAACCACACCCCCATGTTGGTACCACAACAAGAAGCAGCATGGACTAGCCATGGTCAAGTAACAGTGGCTAAAACTGCCTCCCAGTTTATAGCCTGCTGCAGACTACCATCCTAACACCAGGAACTGCACCTGGCCTATGTTGGAATACATGAATATATCAAGCCCTCCAAACCACATTATATTGTGTGACTGAAAATACCCATACATAGACTGGGAGCATTATACTAGCTCCAACACTGTAGGACAAAAGTTCCTAGAATCCATAAACCAAAATGCCCAGGAACAATGTACCACTCCCACAAGAGGGGTAAGCATACTGGATGTGATAATCAGCTACATGGGTGCTGGATGGCAAGATGAGAAGTGTATCCCTCACTGGTAAGACCAGACCATAGAGTAATCACACTGGATATACACATCCTGACCACAGTCCCTGGCCTGGAAACCACAGTGAAAAACATGTGTAAAGCAAAAGTTGCACTCCTCCAAACTGATGTGGAATCCATTAAAGGCTTTGTGCAGGTGCAAAATATGGGCCACACCTCAGAACCTGTTATACAGGCATTCCATGAACACTGCCAGGAATGCTTGGATTATGCAATCCCAAATAAAACCAAGACACAATGCCATACATGCAGGCATCTGGCATGGTGGACTCCAGCCATTATCAAACCATGCAAGAGAATGAGGAAGCTACTACATGATAGAGCAAACATAAAAAGGGAAGTAATCACTGATCAGTAGTATGGCAATAAAATATGTCCACACATACAATCCACTAAGGCCAGCTACAACAAGTTGAATCTGTGAATCTTGAGGCAATGTTACACCTGCCCCAAGTACACAGACAACCCTGAACTACCCCCAAGAAATACAAATATATGTGAGAGATGCAACCATTTATCCAAACCGGAGGCTGAGCTCCCTCAACTCAGTACTGTCAAAACTAGTCAGGAGGAGAAGGTAACCACACACACCACAAACCCAGTCCCACACAGACCTATCACAACTGCAAACCAAAGACATAAACACAGAAAAACATTCCCGGAGGCCCTAATTACAAACACACCACACCAACAGAGGCCTCCAAAGCAGACACCCAAGCAACCACAACCTCCAAACATAGCACATGCAACACATAGTACACAAAGCTGGTGTGCCAAACAGTCACAGGCCAGAAGGAGAAACAACATGCCTGATACAGTTGTAATAGGTGACTCCATAGACAGACACACTGCTGTTCCACTCACCAGACTGAACAAGGGAAAGGGTACAGTAAACTGCCTGTAGGATGCTACAATATGCCACATAACACAAGTACGCAGTTCACCCCAAAGCAAGTAGAAATATGATGCAGTCATTGTCCATGCTGGCGTGAATGACCTGAGATGTACCTCCCTGGACTACATGAAAAGAGACATAGATGAGCTCTCCGATTATGTAGTCCAGGCCGGTATGACACTGACCGTTTGCAGCATCCTACCCTCATCAAGAATGATGCCACAGTATAAACACAGAATGATCAGCTTTAACAAGTGGCACAATTACTGGTGTCATTCCAAGGGGATCCAATGTCTGTCTGCTTGGGATGTCATGCTTGACAAGCCACGCTGCTGTTCCAGGGATGGCTTGCACCTGTTACCCCTGGGCGTCTGGATATTGGATAAGGCTTTTTCCACCTCCGTAGAGCCTTTCGTAGGCAAGGCTGAAAACACTAACCCACCACCCTAGAAAACATAAGTGGAAAGAAACATAAGGGTAATTTTGACCAATGCCAGATGTGTAAACCTCAGTATGCATGCTCCCGAGGCCCTCCCCAGTATGGAGAACATTGATGTCCGTGTAATGACAGAAACCTGCAGCAAGCATCCTGACAGCACACCAGCACTACCAGGTTATACCTAATATCATGCGTTATGGCCCCAAAACCTGGACCAAAACATGAAAGGAGGGGGAGTATCCATATTCAGCACAGACACCCATACGTCCAGGTAACTAACAATGCACGAAGCATCGGAGACCACCCATGTGCAACTAACCGTAGGCAAAACTGCTGTACAGTCTGTAGCATGCTACAGACCACACTCTCACACACAGGAACCCCACCCAGCCATCCTGAAGACACTGGACAGTATGAATGTCCCACCAAATACCAAACAAGGTGCTCACAAATTACCACATAGGTGGTAAACCATTATGTATGGAAGGAGTAATCAGGGACCTAGGGACACATGTGGACAGTAACCTGTTATGTGACACTCACATTGCCAACGTGGCTAGGAAGACTGTCTATATTGGACACTGTATCATGAAAGGATTCACATCTACGTCAACAGAGGTCATTGTGCCCCTATACTGTTCTCTTATCAGAGCCATAATCTAGTACAATGCCTCATTTGGGATGTACCTTACCTGACACCTGCAGCAGTTAGAAAGACCTCAAAGGTACCTCAACAAGAGGATAAAGGGTCTCAAATATATGTCATATGTTGCCTGGCTGTAGACACCCCAGCTGAATACAGTCACATACTGCCTACACAGAGGCATTGTATGCCTGTTGTACAAGGCCATGTCCAACACAGGAGTAATGGACATGCTCCATCCCAGAAAACCCAAAGCCATCGGAGCTGTGAGAGTGAGAGATGTCAACCTCAACACATAATGAAATAGGATGTGCTGGAGGGACAGATACATAACCCTGAGGCTCCCTACACCCTGGAACAGAATCCCACTCCATGTTAGGCAGAGCCCCTCACTGACACTCTTCAACAGGAATCTTGCCAAGTGGATGGATGATCGTAGATGTACACTGGGGGTCTTCACTGCGTCACGTCCAGACAGAGGCACAGTAAAGTAAATCATAAATGGCCAAGCCACACACACTCAGGCTAGGCTTATAAATGCCCTAAGGTGGATAGCCTAGTATGAACCTATGAACCTATGAAGATACAAATTGTACAGGACACTAAGGATAATCACAAGGCTTTCTTAACTGATGGTAGGAACCTTGTTGGGAATTCACAGATATCCTCTGAATCACTCAAATATTACAAACAACATACCAAACACACACACATATTGCCAACATCCAACCTGACAGGTGCAGTGCAACCCCCCCAGAATGCAAAATATCTATCCCAGCAGACTGCTGGCCCCCTGACATTGCAGATGCTGAGGTAACAGCCAGCATCTACAAAGCAAAACACACAGCAGCAATAGTATGAGATGGTGTCCTGGGCTGAGTCCAACATGGACTCCAAGAAGAATGGAATGCCAAATCACACTACTGCTCAATGTCAGCCTTACCACAGGATATGTACCCAAAGAGCAGTGTACAACAACAGTGGTCCTTCTCAACAAAGGTGTTGCCTGAATGGATACTGCAAACTACCACCCCAGAATCCTGACAAGCTTGGTCTGCACAGCTATGGAAAGGATCAGCATGTACCGCAGACATAAAGATATTGGGGACCTACTGACACCGGACCCTACCCAGTGTGGCTTTCTTAAGTGCAGATCCTGCCCCTTAAGCATGTTTGACTCATTTGAAACAGTCATTAAGGTCATTGATGAGGGCAATGTGGTCCACACAGCGTAGCTGGACCTTGCAAAGGCTTCCATACAATACCCACGTGTTCATTATAGATAAGCTCACCAGCTTAAATATAAACCCCTATGTCAGTAGAGGGGTTGCAAACCAGACCAAGGACAGAACTGACATGGTCAGACATGCTGCAGCCATCAAAAGGGACACATAGAAACAGACAACTGGTGCCATAGCCATGTTAGCAAGCTAATTGCAGAAAAGTGTATAGTCAACCCCTGTGGATATACAGTAAGTGCCCACCAATTACCACATAGGTGTTAACCCATTAAGTACTTAACATGTAATGAGAGACCTGGGGACACAAGTTGATAGATATCCTGCATTGGACAAGCATGTGGCTGTAGTGGTTACAGAAACATACCATATACCCACCTAATCATGAAGGTTGTCAGATCTAGATAAGGGGAGGTCATTGTGGTTCTGCAGTCATCCTTCATCAGCTTTACAATTGACTACAATAGCCCCTGTGGGATGTACCTCAGCAGACACCTCCATCAACTGTAAAGTCCCCAAAAGTACCTCACCAGGAGTATCAAAGAGCTTGAACAGATGCCATGTGTTGCCTGATTAAACAAACTGCAGCTCCACACACTGCCATACTGCCCACCCAGAGGCAAGCTGTGCCTGATGTATAAAGCCATGTCCAAGCTGGAATCAATGAACATGCTTCACCTTGTACAATCTGAATGGCAGTGAGCTATGCACATGAGAGACCTGAACCCCAGCACTGACATACATAGGACAAGCTGTACTGAATGATCCATAACACAGAAGCCACCCCCATTCTTGAGTAAACTCCCAGTACAGGTTAGCCAGAGAGTCACTCATTGACTCTCCTCAAGAGGAATCTTGATGAGTGGATGGGAGATGGTAGGTTTACCCTTTTTATCTCTGTTATGTCACGGGCAGACGGAGGCACAGTATACTAACCATGACATATGTCATGGCAAACTCCACTTACAATGTGTGTCGAAGAACAAACACACTCTCCAACTAGCATTACAAATGGCCTAGGGCACATCGCTAGTGTTTGCCAATGTACACCTATGTTGTGGAATACACTACCAATGTTGGACAAGCCTGGTTTAAGTTGTTCATATCTGAACATAATGCAACATGGTCAGATGTGCACAACTGGTCCCTAACCAGGCTGTTGTGCTCACTATGAAAATGTAAAGCAGTGATAGGACTAAAGCCCAGGATACTGTCCACCACAGTGAAAGTACTGAACCAGTACACTATACGGTACTACAGTGTTAGGTCAGTATGAAAGGATGTTGACAACTGTATGCAAAGTATCCCGTGCAAACCCTGCAGGCACAGTATAATCCCTGTTGTGTTCAGACACAAAGCAGTTGGACAGTAACTACACAATATGACACACAACACACAACCATAAACGTGAGATATTGTTGAAGTTCACACTCATCCACAAATGTGGTGGGCTGCAGAGTTCAACATATGGAAAGCTCACACTGGGCATGCTCGCACACTTTGATAAATGAAACATATGTCAGACAACATGCCATGGAAAGCCTGAACTGGGCATGCTCACACACTTAGGCCAAATCTCAGTTTAGCAGTTGACCACACATATCTGGTATTTGTACGTTATTCCAGAAACCAACCACATTACAGCAATCTGCCCAGTGCACACAGTTAAATGACTACAGAGACATACGTGATATAGTGGATCCCTCCCATATTCAAACATCTTCCACAGATGCACAAGTTGTTCATAGAAACAGGGAATGCTATGGCAATAAAGACCTGCAAACAGTCTATCAGCATTACTGCATTTATTTTAAAATCTGCACTTAAAGTTACATTTAGTCAAATTTAATCGAAAGTTTGCTTGTTTGTTTGTTTGTTTAATTTAACTGTGGAGGCTGCCCACTAAAGTGTGCTAGCCTGTGTAACTAATTTATCACTGTCTCTGCATTTTCTGTGTGTTTCTACAAAAAACCCCCAAAAAACAAAAAAATAATCCTTGTTTTCCCGCCTTTCTCGACTAGTTTAGACCAGTATACAGGCATTGCTGTATTCTGGGCTGTGGTGTAGTCCCTGTGTTGTCCATTACCTTACTTGGATAGAAGGAAGTTTCTTTGCTCACCAGTGGGAGTGGGGAGCCTTGAGCAGCCTACCTGTCCTTGGGGGAGGTGACCTCAGCACAAGAAGCTGTAGTAATTGGTTGTTTGGGACCATTCCTAGCTCTTTTGTAGTTCACTGCTTAAAGTCTGTGTTTGCACGGCTTTGCGCCATCGTGCTCATAGCGCAGCGCCGGTTAAACAAGGTTAAACTTTTTCTGGCTCCGCCAGGTCTGCTGTTCAATTTTTCCCTTAAGACTGTTCTACTTGCAATCTAAACAGCCTATACACTATCTGAAAAGCTCAGCACTTGCTCCTAAAGCATTTTTTACACAGGTAAAGCACTCTTAAACAAAAGAAAGTACTTCATTCACCTAAATTCTGTTGAGTACCCATTTCCCTATAGGTCCTTTCTGACTCAGTTACACAGCAATCTTTTTCACTATTTCTAGCATGTCGAAGGGTCAGTTGCTGGCGTCCTCTCCTGTTCAGCTGGTGAATCTGGGAATCTTGAGGCAATGTTACAATTGCCTCATGTACACAGACAACCCTCTCCTCCTCCCAACAAATACAAATATATGAGAGATGCAACTATATAGCCAAACTGGAGGCTGAGCTCTCTCAATTCAGTACTGGCAAGACCAGTCAGGAGGAGAAGGTAACCACGCACACCACAAACCCAGTCTCACATAGAACTATCACAACTGCAAACCAAACACATAAACACACAAAAACATACTCTGAGGCGCTGATTAAAAATCTACCAAAACAACAGAGGCCTCCAAAGCAGACACCCAAGCAACCACCACCTCAAGACATAGCACATGCAACACATAGTTTACAAAGTCAGTGCGCTAAACAGTCACAGCCCTTAAGGCCAATCAACATGCCAGACACACTTGTAATAGGTGACTCCATAGTCAGACACACTGATGCCCCGCTCACCAGACTGAGCAAGGAAAATGTCACAGTAAGCTGCCTGTCGGGAGCTAGAATCCGCCACATAACACAAGCACTCAGGTCACTCCACAGCAAGTACAAATATGACTCAGTCATTGTACATGCCGGTGTGAACGACCCGAGACGTACCTCCCTGGACTACATGAAAAGAGACATAGAGGAGCTCTCTGATTATGTAGCCCAGGCCGGTATGACCCTGACCCTGAGCAGCATCTTAGCCTCACCAAGAATGATGCCACAGTACAAAGACAAAATGATCAGTTTTAACAATTGGCTTAATTACTGGTGTCATTCTAAGGGGATTCAGTGTCTGTCTGCTTGGGATGACATGCTTGACAAGCCACGCTGCTTCGCAAGGGATGGCTTGCACCTGTCACCCTGGGCTTCGGATATTGGCCAAGGCTCTTGCCACCCCATAGTGCCTTTTTAGGCAAGGCTCAAATGACAAACCTACCTCCCTAGAAAACACAAGTGGAAAAAACTAAGGGTAATGCTGCTCAATGCCAGAAGTCTAAACCTCAAGATGCACGCCTCAAGCCCTCCTCAGTATGGAGAACATCGATGTCTGTGCAGTGACTGAAACCTGGTTCAAGGCTCCTGAGAGCACCCCAGCACTATCAGGTTTTACCTCATATCATGCTTTCCGGCCCCAAAACTTGGACGAACCACAAAAGGAGGGGGAGTATCCATTTTCATCAAAGATACCCACACCTCCAGGTTAGTGGCAATGCACAAAGCATCGGAGACTATCCAGGTGCAACTAACCATAAGCAAAACTGCCTTACAGTTTGTAGCATGCTACAGACCACCCTCTCAAACTCAGGAACCCCACACAGCCTTCCTGAAGACACTGGAGAGTATGAATGTCTCTCCAAATACCATAATTTTGGGAGACTTCAACTACCCAAACATAGACTGGGAACATTACTCAAGCCCCAACACCCTAGCCCAAAGGTTCCTAGAATTCATAAACTCAAATGCAATGGAACAACTAGTCACCATTCCCACAAGAGGAGACAATATACTAGACCTGATCATCACAAACATGGGGACAAAATGCTCCACACCGGAAGTATATCCCTCTTTGGTAAGACCAGACCATAAATTAATCTCACTGGAAATCCACATCCTGCCTCCACCCCCTGCACAAAAGACCACAGTGAAGAACTTCTCAAAAGCAAACTTCACACTTCTTACGACTGAAGTGGTATCCTTCAAGGCCCCTGGGCCAGTGGAAACCACAACCCACACTGCTGAATCCTTTGCAAATGCCTTCTATGGGCACCTTCAAGAATGCATGGATCATGCAATCCCAAATAAAACCAAGACCCATTCCCGCAAAGGCAGCGCACGGTGTGGTGGACCCCAGCCATAAACAAACTTTACAACAGGAGGAGGAAGCTACTACATGACAGAGCAAAATCCCTAAAAGGGAAGGCATCTCTGATCAGTACTAGCAAAAAACTACGATCACTCATAAAATCATCCAAGGCCAACTTTGAGAGAAAAATCGCAAAAGACACAAAAGACAATCACAAGGCCTTCTTTAGCTATGTTAGAAACCTGGGTGGAAACTCCCAGATATGCTCAGAGTTAGTCCAAAATGACACAAAATACACTGAACCCACTGACATTACCAACATTCTGGCAGACAGGTTCAGTGCAAATTTCTCCTCCCCCTCCCCCCCCAAAGGAGAAATAACTATCTCAGCAGAGTGTAGCCTCCCTAACATCTCAGATGCCCAGATGAGAGCCACCCTCTCTAAAACTAAAAACACAGCATCAATGGGACCGGATGGTGTCCCGGGCTGTGTGCTACATGAACTCCAAGAGGAACTAAACCCACACATAAGGCTGCTGTTTAATCTTAGCCTTACTACAGGATACGTACCCAAAGAGTGGCGTACAGCAACAGTGGTCCCACTTCACAAAGGCGGTGCTTCTACGGACCCTGGAAATTACCGCCCCATAAGCTTAACGAGCTTGGTCTGCAAAGCTATCGAGAGGATCATTATGGAACTCATAAACAAAGACATTGGGGACCTACAGACATTGGATCCTACCCAATTTGGCTTTGTCAAGGGCAGATCCTGCCTTTTGAACTTGGTCGACTTTTTTGAAACAGTCACTAAGGCCATTGATGAGGGTAAGGCAGTTCACACAGCCTATCTTGACCTTGCAAAAGCCTTTGACACAATATCCCACTCGGGCATCATAGACAAACTCACCAGCTTAAATGTAAATCCATATGTCACAAGATGGGTTGCAAACTGGCTCAAGGACAGAACCCACAGGGTCAGAGTTGCTGGAGCTATGTCAGACTCTAAGCCAGTCACAAGCAGTGTCCCACAGGGCTCAGTCCTGGGACCACTCTTGTTCGGCATTTATTTTTCCGAGGTACAGGCAAACATAGGAGGATTGTGGCTGACAAAGTTCTCAGATGACTGCAAACTGGGCACCATAATTGATACTCCAGTGGACACAAACATCCTTCAGAGAGGCCTCATAGAAATGGATAATTGGTGCCAGAGCCATGGCCTTAAGCTGAATGCCAAAAAATGTATAGTCATACCCTTTGGGAAAAACAAGGTACCGACAAACTACCACATAGGTGGCAATCCATTAAGTACGGAAGAGGTAATCAGGGACCTAGGGTCCCAGGTTGACAGTAACCTCTCATTTGACACTCACATTGCCAAAGTGGTTAGGAAGACCTTCTATATTGCCCACCTTATCATGAAGGGTTTCACATCTAGATCAAGAGAGGTCATTGTGCCCCTGTACTCTTCTCTTATCAGGCCAATGATTGAGTACAATGCCCCATTTGGGATGTATCTCACCCGACACCTGCAGCAGTTGGAAAGACCCCAAACGTTCCTCACCAAGAGGATAAAGGGTCTTAAACATATGTCATATGCTGCCCAACTGAAAAAACCTCCAGCTCTATTCAGTCGCATACCGCCAACTCAGAGGTGATCTGTGCCTGACGTACAAGGCCATGTCCAATCCGGAATTAATGGACATGCTCCACCTCAGAAAATCCAAATCCATCAGAGCCACGAGAACAAGAGACTTAAATCTCAACACAGAAATAAGTAGGATGTGCTGGAGGGACAGATTCATAACCCAGAGGCTCCCTACACTCTGGAACAGAATCCCAGTCCATGTTAGGCAGAGCCCCTCACTGACTCTATTCAAGAGAAATCTCGACGAGTGGATGGGAGATCGGCGGTTTACCCCGGGGGTCATCTCTGTGTCACTACTAGACAGAGGCACAGTAAACTAAACCCTAAAAGGGCGTAGTATTCTCATCCTAAGGGGTGGTGAAAGCCACACACACTCTGGCTAGGCTTATAAATGCCCTAGGGCAGATAGCCTAGTACGAACCTATGAACCTAAATATTGTGCATCTGACAATTAAACATATGGGTGTAGAGGCCAACACTAGGCTGTTTGTCCTAGGGAATGACAGCTTAGTAAGAGTGAGCTTGGTGTCTGCCTCCCCAGTACAGTAGACTACTGTGCCACTGTAAAGTAGGTTACATAAGGCACCGTGTGAGGTTAGTGTGCTGTGCCTCTGTCAAGCAGGGACACAGTGGAGATCCCAGGGGTTGAATTTGCTAAGCCACATCCATGTTGTTAGTGTGTGCTGGAAGAGGGTTGGTGAGGACCTCTAACAGTATGTGGGCGTCAATAACAGACTGAGGGGAGCCTTATCTGCATTGTCTGGACAATTTCACTGTCAACACTTTGTCGTGATGATTATGAGGGATTGAAGTGTCATGCCAGTACTGTTCAGAGATGTCCTCCCTCTGTGGGCTACTGCTCTGCAATGTATTAGCTCACTCTGTCTGTTGGACAGCTCATATATGGCTGGCGTACACCTGGCAGGTGTCCTGTTGTGGAGCAGTCATGGGTATATTTGGGATAGCATGATCAATGCAAACCTTCCACATGCTCATAGAATGCAATTGTCAAGGATTATGCAGAGTGGCCTGTATACTCCCCCAGCATGGGTCCTTTGAAGGCTTCCACCCCAGTCTTCACAGGTGTAAAGTCTGCTTTTAATAAATACACTTTGTTTGCAGTGACAACCTTGCCTGGGGGTGGGAATGGGATATGGATGTCCAGGGAAAGGTGGGTATGGTCAGATATCAACAATGGTGGTCTACCTCTGGTGTGGAACAGTGAGTACCCATGTTGCAGATGGTCAGGTGCAATATGTATTCCCCCTTGTGGCTGTGGTGAGTGGTTCTGCCATAGCACATGGACTCACAAATGGTAGTGGCTGTAGGGTAATTTTGTAGAGGCCTGAGTAGTTCCCACACACAATATACCTGTACCTGACATTAACAACAGGAATGGTGTATGTGAACACCTGCATATCTTGGCACTGTTCCCAGGGAAGCAAAGTGTGTGTCTTGGATGTGGGAGGGCTGGTCCGAACTGGTTGTGTTGTGTGTTACTGGTCCTGTGGTCACGAAGCATGGTATAGAACATAACCTGCCAGTGTGATGTGCATATCTGACCCTGAAGTAGGTGGCTGCAAATGCATATATATGCTATCCCCCACCTGACAGGTAGTACTAGATGTACATACCTCTGTAGAAATAATGATGTCAGCACCCTATAAATACTGCAGGTGCAGAACAGATACCCAGTAATTCGGATAGTGCGCTCTGCTAATGCGTCTCCCTCAAGTGTCATAATATAGTTAGGTAGGGGTTTGAATCCTGCAAATGCTCAGTGTGTGTGTGTGTGTGTGTGTGTGTGGGGGGGTGAGCGGGGTTGGTGTGTGTGCAAGTCTGTGTGAGGGAAATGTCCCTTTTGGCAAATGGGAAAACACACTACAGGATGCACATTCCCCTTTCTAAACACTGATGATTTCAGCACCCTATAAGTACAGCAGGAGAAGGGAAACCTCCCAGTAATGTGAATAGCGTGCTCTGCTAATGCGTCCATCTTGAGTGTCATAACATAGTTAGGTAGGGGTATGAATCCTGCAAATAGCAAGTGTGTGTGTTTGGGTGAGGAGGGTTAGTGTGTGTGCAATTCTGTATGAGGAAAATGTTCCTTTTGGCAACTAGGAGAACACACTACAGGATGCACATTCCCCTTTCTAAACACTGATGATGTCAGCACCCTATAAGTACAGCAGGAGAAGAGAAACCTCTCAGTAATGCAAATAGCGCGCTCTACTAATGCGTCCATCTGGTGTTTCATAACATAGTTAGGTAGGGGTTAGAATCCTGCAAGTGTGTGTGGGAGAGTGGAAGTAGGGTGTGTGCAATTACATGTGTGAGAGAACTGACCCTTTTGCCAACCAGTACAACACACCAGCTGCTGCATACTCCAATCTCTACACAGCGATGATGTCAGCACCCTACAAGTACAGCGGAAGAGGGCAAATCTCCCAGTAATGCAAATAGCACGCTCTGCTACTGCGTCTCTCATAGCACAGTTAGTTATGGCTTTGAATTCCACACATGCCACGTGTGTTTTTGTCACACAGAATGCCCATGTGTGTGGGTTGTTGTTCACAATAATGCATGACCGAGTCATATGTGTCCATGCCTCTGATTGACCTGTATGCTTGTGTTATGTGGTGGACCATAGTGCCCCACGGGCATATCACTGTGACCTTCACCTTGTCCAGCCTGGTGAGCAGGACCTCACTGTACCGGACAATAAAGGTACCTAACACAACTGTAGCAGGTGTGTTGTCTAGCCGTACAGGCTGTGACTGTTTGGCACACAGGATTTGTGTGCTATGTGTTGCACGTGCTGTGTTCCGGCTTAATGTATGCCTGTGTGCCAGCTGCAGAGGTGTCTGCTGCTCAGGCAAGATGCTATTCTGAGGCTCCACGAATGGCCCAGTGTGTTCACGTGTTTGGATTGCTGTCAGTGTAGGTCTACATCAGACTGGTATTGTAGTCACTGTAGTATGTCATGCCACCTGACAGGTTATGCCAGTAGTGGGTTCAGAGTGCTTAGTCCCCAGTTTGGCTATGTGGTTGCATCTCATACATGTGTTGTACATCCATGTGTAGGGGAGAGGGTTGACTGTGTACATGTGGAAGCTGTGACATTGCCACATGACCCACATATTCCACAACTGTACCATAGACGTGACTGACAAGTGACCTTTGCACATGCTACCATAGTATTGTGATTGCCATGGTGATTAACAGCACATAGGGCCAATGGGGAACAAGGTACATAGGTTCATAGGTTCATAGATCCATAGGTTCATACTAGGCTATCTGCCCTAGGGCATTTATAAGCCTAGCCAGAATGTGTTTGGCTTTTGCCACACATTTTAAATTTATTTTGCTATGCCCTTTTTCGAGGTTAGTATACTGTGCCTCTGTCTAACAGTGACATCCACTCATCAAGATTCCTCTTGAAAAGAGTGAATGAGGGACTCTGCCTAACCTGGACTGGGATTTTATTCCAGAGTGAAGGGAGCCTCTGGGTTATGAATCTGTCCCTCCAGCATGTCCTATTTATTTCAGTGCTGAGGTTCAAGTCTCTCGAGCACGTAGCTCGATGGGATTTATATTTTCTGAGGTGCAGCATGTCCATTAATTCCGGGTTGGACAAGGCTTTATACGTCAGGCACAGATCACCTCTGAGCAGGCGGTATGCCACTGAGTAGAGCTGGAGTTTCTTTAACCGGGCAGCATATGGCATCTGTTTGAGCCCTTTGATCCTCTTGGTGAGGTACTTTTGGGGTCTTTCCAGTTGCTGCAGGTGTCTGGTAAGATACATCCCAAAAGGGGCATTGTACTCAATTATGGGCCTGATGAGGGATGAGTAAAGAGGCACGATGACCTCCCCTGATATAGATGTGAATCCCTTCATGATTAGGTGGGCTATATAAAATGTTTTTCTAACCACTTTGGCCACGTGGTTGTCAAATGAGAGATTGCTATCAACTTGGGTCCCCAGGTACCTAATTGCTTCTTCTGTACTTAATGGATTACCACCTATGTGGTAATTTGTGGGCACTTTGTTTTTGCCAAAGGGGATGACTATACACTTTTTGGCATTTAGCTTGAGGCCATGGCTCTGGCACCAGTTGTCTGTTTCTATGAGGCCCTTTTGGAGGATGCTTGTGTCGGCTGGAGAGTCGATTATGGCGCCCAGTTTGCAGTCATCTGCGAACTTGGTCAGCCACAGTCCTTCCGTGTTGGCCTGTAACTCCAAGAAATATATACCGAACAAGAGAGGTCCCAGGACTGACCTTGTGGGACACCACTTGTAACTGGTTTGGAGTCTGACATGGCTCCAGCAATTCTAACCATGTGGGTTCTGTCCTTGAGCCAGTTTGCAATCCATCTAGTGACATAGGGGTTTATATTTAAGCTGGTGAGCTTATCTATAATGCCCGAGTGGGGTATTGTATCGAAGGCTTTTGCGAGGTCCAGGTAGGCTGTGTGGACCACCTTCCCCTCGTCAATGGCCTTGGTGACTGTCAAAGAAATCAACCAGGTTTAAGAGGCAGGATCTGCCCTTAACAAAGCCGAACTGGGTAAGATCCAGTGTCTGTAGGTCCCCAATATCTTTATTTATGAGGTCCATGATGATCCTTTCCATAGCTTTGCAGACCAAGCTAGTCAGGCTTATGGGGTGATAGTTTCAGGGATCTGTTGAGGCACCACCTTTATGGAGAGGGACCACTGTTGCTGTATGCCACTCTTTGGGCACATATCCTGTAATAAGGCTGAGATTGAACAGTAGTTTTATGTTTGGGTTTAGCTCTTCTTGGAGTTCATGTAGGACACAGCCTGGGACACCGTCTGGTCCCATTGATGCTGTGTTTTTTGCTTTGGAGAGGGCGGCTCTTACCTGAGCATCTGAGATGTCAGTGGGGCAGCACTCTGCAAGGATAGATATTTGCCCTTTTGGTGTGGAGGGGGGGGAGAAGTTTGCGATGAACCTGTCAGCTAGGATGTTGGCAATGTCTGTGGGTTCTGTGTATTTTTTGTCATTTTGTACTAATTCTGAGCATATCTGGGAATTACCACCCAGGTTCCTAACATAACTAAAGAAAGCCTTGTGATTATCCTTAGTGTCCTGTGCAATTTTTCTCTCGAAGCTGGCCTTAGACAATTTTATGAGTGCCCGTAGTTTTTTGCTAATACTGATCAGTGATGCCTTCCCTTTTTGGGATTTTGCTCTATCATTTAGTAGCTTCCTCCTTCTATTGTATAATTTGTTTATGGCTGGGGTCCACCAGACAGGACGTCTGCCTTTGGAGGATTGGGTCTTGGTTTTATTTGGGATTGCATGATCCATGCATTCCTGAAGGTGTTGATAGAATGCGTTTATAAAGGATTCTGCGGTCTGGGCCGTATTTTCCACAGGCCCGGGGGCTTTGAAGGATTCCACCTCGGTTTTGAGGAGTGTGAAATTTGCTTCAGAGAAGTTTTTCACTGTGGTTTTCTGGGCAGGGGGTGGGGTCGGGATGTGAATATCCAGTGAGATTAGTTTATGGTCTGATCTTACCAGTGAGGGATACACTTCTGGTCTGGAGCATAGAGTCCCCATGTTGGTGATGATCAGGTCCAGTATGTTTTCCCCTCTTGTGGGAGTGGTAACAAGTTGTTCCATAGCATTTGAGTTTATAAATTCTAGGAACCTTTGGGCTAGGATGTTGGAGCTAGAGTAATGCTCCCAGTCTATGTTTGGGTAGTTGAAGTCGCCCAATATAATGGTGTTTGGTGAGACCTTCATATTTTCCAGTGTTCTCAGGAAGGCCGAGTGGGGTACCTGGGTTTGGGAGGGTGGTCTGTAGCAGGCTATAAACTGGAAGGCAGTTTTACCCACTATTAGTTTCACATGGATAGTCTCTGATGCTTCGTGCTTTGCCACCAACCTGGAGGTGTGGGTATCTTTGATGAATATCGATACTCCCCCTCCTTTTGTGGTTCGGCCCAAGTTTTGGGGCCGAAAAGCAGGGTATGAGGTATAACCTGGTAGTGCTGGGGTGCTCTCGGGAGCCCTGAACCAGGTTTCTGTTACTGCACAGATATCGATGTTCTCCATGCTAAGGAGAGTTTCGAGTGCATGCATCTTGAGGTTTAGACTTCTGGCGTTGAGTAGCATTACTCTTAGTTTCTTATCCCTTGTGATACCTATGGAGGTGGGTTTGTCTTTTGAGCCTTGCCTAAAAAAGGCACTATGGGGGTAGCAAGAGCCTTTGCCAATATCTGAAAGCCCAGGGGTGACAGGTGCAAGCTGTCCCTAGCGAAGCAGGTGGTTCAACAGAAGGTGAGTATGTGAGGGTGTAGTGCCTGTGATTAGTTAGCACTGGCATATATGACTGCTCACATGGAAAAATGCCAGGCAAGTCATATGCAATGTGTCACAGGCAACGTACATGTGAACAGGACAAACAGTGACATTCTGTCAAGTGAGACATGGACATACATATAGTAAGCTATGCAGATGTCACTAGGAGTCTACAGAAGCTCTGTAACTCTGCATTGCAGGTGGGATCAGTGTTCCAGGGTAACTGCAAGCAAACATGCATGCAAACAAAGCTACAGTAAGCAGGGCTGCATGTAGTCCATTGTACAACAAACAAGCTGTACCACTTCCAGTAGGTAACAGTGCAAATATGCAGGCACTATACACATGTACATGGAAATACACAGGTCAGATGGCTAGGGTCCAGTCTCAGCGCACGCAAGTGTACAGACCATGTACCGTCAGGATGAACAATAACTGGATGGAAACCCATGTGCTCATACCTGCAGTAATACACATGTCAAATAACAGACACTGAGCCTTCACTCAGTGATTCCATACTTAGTAGGATGTATGCTACCTGGCCTGCCACCACAGTATCCCTGACATTTATGGGGACTCTCCCTCTTGTGACAGTTAGTTTTATGTGTTGCGGCTGTCTAGCATGGTATGAGATGTGAGCTTGCAGTGCTCGGGTGCTCCTGTGTGTCCTGTACCAGTCGTGTAGTACTGCACACATATCAACATCCTCAAACATCCACATTGCAGAGTCCAATGTGGGCAACATGCCACTTGCAGTTTACATGTCCATCATTGTGTATCAATACTTTCATTACCCTATCCCCTGTGCTACCTATGTATGTAGCCTTCTGTTGACATCCTTACCACCAGTATGCCAACATGTGCAGATGATACACTATGGTACTTACCATGGGTGTAGACAACAGTACAAGACAATCATACCCTTACTGCATCAGGCATGCTGGGATATATCCTGAATTATATCAGCACACAGTACTGTTAACAACATGATACTATTACTACACATCTGTGTAGTCACCCTGTGCATCAGCAACATGTTAACCTGTACCTGCACTGATGTTACAGATTGCAGGAGGTGGCACAGTTTCATCATATTCACAGGGTGTGAACTTAGTATGCCTGAGTCTGCCACTGATACCACCAATTGACATGTATGTGTATGTGTGTTGGTGAGGGACAGCAGTAGAAGGTGGGGCAATGTTGATGCAGTGTGTGCGTGTATGCGGTAGCCCTAGGTGTTGTCAATTCGCATGTGTGTATGGATGCACACAGTTCCACCTCATGGCTGCCATATACTGGTGTTTGTGGACAGCCACAGACTGTACCTGCCAGGTCATACAGATCAGTGTCTCTGGCCACGGAGACAGTACCTGTGCCTTGCAGGGGTGCTAAGGACCGTATCCGGTACCAATCCAGACTGGGTACTGTCATCAGAAGCAGGTGTTCATTGACTGGACACAGATCCCTGTTGGGCCTGTCCAGAGCCACGTGCACTTGGTCTCCTGGGGCGGTCTGATGACAGCACAGACCCAGCATTGCTGGGGCTGCTGCTGGCACTATGGGGGTGGCCGCGGCCCTGTTGTCATCAGCGATGACTGCCAGCTGCTGCTGTTGCTGGCATACGCCCACATCGATGCCTCAACTGTCCACCATTGCCCTGGCTCATGGACATGTAGTTGTGGAACCGGTCTAATATGTCCCCGCAACATCTGTCTATGACATCGGTGAAATTACAGATGGCAGCCGCAATGTCACGCATACTGTCAGTCATGGCTGTGCAACATGCTGTCAGCTCCCTCAGACCCTGTCTGGTGTACCGTTCCATATGTGACTGTGCCTGCATGACAGTCCGAAACATAGCTGAGGTTGTAAGACCTCTGTGGGCATGTCTGACAGGGGCAGTACGCCCATGGATGCTCCCACGAGAACCCCTGGACATCTGTCTGTGTGGTACCATCTCAGGGCCATGCCCATGGCTGCTGTGTGGGGATGCATGTGCCACAGATACCACATTACCCAGGTCAATGCCCACTGTATCCTGTCCATCACCTAGGGACATTGGGGACAAAGGGTGTATTGGCAGGATAACTGTGCGCATTGATGGGGTTAACAGCTGTGTACTGTCAATTGGCTGACAATGATGGACGCTGGCATACCTTCCTGTGCCATTACACAGATGTCATCATTATCAGTACCCGTGGCACCTGATTCAGGTTCCGTGCTACATGACACCAGAGCAGCACCCGAACCTGTGGGAGGGAAACAGGAAACACAGTTTACAATGTCTACACAATGTTACCAGTGATGCACACATGCACACATGCACAGGTGCACACATGCACACATGCACACATGCACACATGCACAGGTGCACACATGCACACATGCACACATGCACAGGTGCACAGGTGCACACATGCACACATGCACACATGCACAGGTGCACACATGCACACATGCACAGGTGCACAGGTGCACAGGTGCACACATGCACACACACACAGGTGCACACATGCACACATGCACACAGTTGCACACTTGCACACTACTCAGTATGCGAGATATCAACACACAGACACAGACACACCTGCATGCATACACAGAGCACTACTCAGTGAGCCTAATATTACTATTACTATCAAGACTATTAAAGGTATTGTTAATACACACTCACCAGCATGGATAGGCTGCATTGCTGTTACACCGGAGAGACCTGCAGAAGTAAGGAAATTAATGTCAGTGGGCACAACTGTGCCATTGTTACTGAGTATGATACAGGTCAGTAGTACAACAGTCGCCTTTCACAGGTCAGCTGTTGATATTGAGAATATCACACTTGCACATTAAATACTATGATGACAGCTACAAACCAAGGACACACCTCACACATGCATTAACTACCAGTGTACACAACAGTCAACTATACATATGGCATATTACCTGCACGCTCATAGTCTTGCTGCTGCGTGGCTCCAGCCTCCATCATAATGCAGGTCTGCTGCTGTTGTTGTTGTTGGTGGGCTGGAGCCACAACACTTATGAGTAGTCCCTCCAGTCTGGCGAGTGGGGGATGTGTAGCCACCCCACCACCTGTGGCAACCTGTTGCCTGTGGATATCCGACGCATGCTGATGGACATTTCTGATTAAATCACTGCAGTGATGTCGTACCTGCTCATATGTCCTATTATGTGTGCCTATGTCATTTACCCAATGGACCAGGTCTTGCCACAGTGCAGCCCTCTCCTGCTGATTCTGGCTGGTGTGGGAAAAGAGTATTGCATAATCCCGCACCAGGCTCTGGTGTATCTCCTCATCCTCAGCTGCAGAGTACGCTGGATTGCGCTGGTGAGCCATGGTCCTGAAAAAGGAAATAACATGATATCAGCAAAATATGTCAGCAGAATTTGGCACACATACTACACATGCTACTCGACTGTTGTGATACAACATATCTCACATATATAGCATCTGTCTGTCTATTGGTGGATACACATGTAAATGGCCAGGTATCAGTGCTCAGCCAACAACTGTGCAACAGTACCTGGCACACTCCATACGACATACTACCAAACTCCAGCAGTCAGAACACTGATTCAGGTCCAAAGCACCTCCTCACTCTGGGGGTTTGTATCGAGGTACTGCATGGGGTACATCATCAACTACTGTGAGCTGACCACAAACTAATTGCCCTGGATATACATATCCCACCTCCACCACCAGCACAAACGACTACAGTGAATAACATTTCAAATGCAAACTTTACACTTCGTAACACTGACATGGTATCCTTTAAGCCCACTGGGCCAGTGGAAGACACAACCCACAATGCTGACCCCTTCACAAATGATTTCTATGGACATCTCCAAGAATGCATGGATCATGCAATCCCATATAAGACCAAGACACTCTACACAAAGGGACAGCATCCTGTCTGGTGGACCCCAGCCATATACAGATTGTATAACAAAAGATGGAAGCTACTGCAAGACATAGAGCATAATTCCATAAAGGGAAGGCATATCTGATCAGCACTAGTACGGAGCTATTTTCTCTCATACAAACATCCATGGGCAACTTTGAGAGGGAAATCAACAGGGACACTACAGATAACCACAAGGCCTTCTTCAGTTATGTTAGCAACCTGGTCAGAAACCCTCCAATATGCTCATAGTTAGTACACAACAACAAATAATTCACTGAACCCACAGATATTGGCAACATTGTGGCAGACAGGTTCAGTGCAGGTTTCCCCCTCCCTCTCCCCCAAAATAAGACATACTTATCCCAGCTGACTGTAACCTCCCTGTCATCACAGATGTCCAGGTGAGAGCCGCCCTCAGAAAAGCAGAAAACACAACATGAATGGGACCTGATGGTATCCCCAGTTGCATGCTACATGAACTCCAAGAGGAGCTAAACACACATATAGAAGTTCTATGTAACACTAGCCTGACTACAGGATATGTACCTGTACACTGGCGTACAGCAGATGTGGTTCCACTCCACGAAGAAGGCACCTCTACATACCAATACAATACAACACAATACAATACATTACAATACAATACAATACAATACAATATGCTATTGCCCCTGGGACTACAGCAGCATACTGTTCTGCTACCCTGACCATTGTGACACATGTGATGTAATGGTACCTGCTGCTGTCAAACAGTTACACAGGGTGACTCATATGGCATATTACCTATCTGACTAACATTCAGCAGGGGTATGTGTGACATGTACTCATGGGGAGTCTTGCTTCTTAACACTGTGTGGTTTATTTCAGGGTATGTCTTATCTGTGAGTAGGAACCTGTACCTCCACCATGTGCTCTCTACTGCAGTGTCACGGATGACACACAGCAGTCCTTTAGGTTGTGGATGGTGTGATGTGTTAGTATGGTTGTTGGACATCTGTCATGGGTGTGACTTAAGTATGTAAATCCAGGAGTGGTAACCTCTATGTGGGTGGTATGTGTGTACTCTGTGGTGTTGTCAGTCACTGTGCATTGGTAATGTGTTTGATTACATTGTCACAGTGTTGTACATGTCACTGTGTCCTTCTCCATATCTGTAACTGTCATGTGAGGTACATACTGTGGCAGCCATTGTGTGGTGTGGAGGGGTACACTGACCTACATGTCCATAACTGACACACCATGTCTGCTGACACATACCATGTGCAGGTATTCCAGGAATAGTGTGCCACTGTGAATATCATTGGGGGGACTATTGTACACATTTATGACCCTGTTCACCCCTGACACATGCAGTGGTGGGCAGCCAGTCACATATCTGGTGGTTACTGGTGTAGGTGATTTGAAATGGGGTATGGTACTCCAGTTTTGACACTGGTGTTCACTCCATGCCTTTGTCACCAGGCACCTGTTGCAATACATCTGTACACATGTGCCTCACTCAGAATATATATACATCTCTCTCTCTCTCTCTATATGTGTATATATATATATATATATATATATATATATATATATATATATATATATATATATATATATATATATATATATATATATGTCTGTATACATATACACATATATATATATTGATGTACATATATTGCTATAGATATGGGGGGGTGACAGAGAGGGGGTGAGAGTGATAGAGGGGGTGGGACAGGGGGAGTGTGAGATCATCATATACAGTCATACCTGTAGATAGTCAGATCTGTCTGTCTATGTGTATGTATCTACATATATCTATATCTGTATGTGTGTATTACATATATATGTTTGTACATATTCTATCTATCTACATCTGTCTATGTATTCCTACATCCCTCTCTATGTATGTATACATATATGCATATTATATACACATATATATATATATATATATATATATATATATATATATATATATATATATATATATATACATACATACATATATTGACATACATACGTATCCATATGATAGATAGGTATATCAACATGTTTGTTTACAAAACTGTATACACACACTAACATACTGCTAAACATACATAACTGTGAAACCTACTTTGTACATTGCACTACAACCTACATTCAACTTACATTGATATGTGCACATAGATGCCCTCACATACATATGTATGTACAGCCTTCACTGATAGTTGCTGTATGTCCCCTGCCCTATGCACATCTTTATATACATATGGATACAGACCAATGACACATATGGAGGGTTCACAGTATGTAGACTTTTATAGTATTACTTTACATTACCTGTGTTTGTCACAGCTGCTTGTGTTGCCGTCTGGTTTCATGTCCTGCTGCTCCACTTGCCAGTTGTCAGCTTTCAAGTGGTTGTTGCTGACTGGTTTTGTTTGTGTATGTTTATTTTTATTTTTTTCTCTCTCTCTCTCTCTCTCTGTCTCTCCCTACCTCCACAGGGTGCAATGAAAGTATTGCATGTGTTGACTGGGAGTACAGCATGCTTTTGTAGGTATCTGCATATGTCCATGTGACAGCCTCTGCACCAATTGTTAGCCAGCATTTGCTAATTGCATGCAGCCAGTTGTGTACTGATTGCAGTTCTCACTGTGATTTCAGGACAGTGCTATAAAAAGGTATGTGAGATAGGCATAGCCCTTTCAGATTTTGAGGGCAGGGACCATGCTGGTATGCTGTGGACACTGTTCTGTGAGTGTAAAGGTTAGTATCTCTCTCATATTTCCGGCTGTGTTGTAGATTAACATTTATCCAGTTTCCTGTACTAATTGTGTATGTACACTGACACCTAAGACTACTACTACTGTTAATGTGGGTGTGTGTGCTTTCCTGTGGGACATGTAGTGTAACTGGTGTATAGCAGTGGCTCTTGCACTTTGTTGCTATGGCTTCAATATTTGCCCTTTACATTCACTACTTGTATGCCTGCTAGGTGTCTTGACTGTAGTGTCTTGTTGTGGCTTTCCTATTTTCCATGTATATTCATACCTTGGAATGCTTGCTATATCTGCTAGGGTGTTACTGCATGCAGTGTGGTCTGGCCATGGTGTGGGCCTTGACATCTATTAGGGTATTTGAGTATGCTGCTGAGCAGGCCCCAGAGACTCTCAGGTGCATCTTTTATCTGCCTCATGGAATGGTACATATCAGTGGGGTACACCCATTAAATTGTCTGGTATTCTGCAGTTGTGACTGTGGGATAGCATGAGCATATGTATTACTACACTATTTCTGCCGTGCAAGTGGTGCATACTTTCAGTACTTCATAGTTACCATTGCATGTGTTGTAACACCTTTCTGCCCACTGTTTGTACATTTCACAGGGAGTTTGTGGGGCATCCCTGTAACTCAGTCACTGTTGCTATGTCTAGGCTCTTAACTATTCAAATATGGCAGTGTCAGACCTCTCAAGTGTACAGATATTTGCAGGTTGTCCACATTTTTGCCTCATATTTTGGTCAATATCTCATAAACAGTTTTTTCTGGCAAATCACTGTGGGCTCAAGTCAGACTATAGTGACAAACATTTAAGTTTCAGACTTCATACCCTTCCAAACATCCAACAAAATGCATAACCTGTTACTCTCTGAACTGTCTAAGTTTGTTGTAGCATTATTTGGAATGTGTCCCTGTTTTTGGCCCTTTGCTCCACATTTTTTATTACTTAGTCCAGATGTGTTCCTGTAAGAGGTTGTGGGGTATGGGCAGTGATTATCCTGCTGTGAGTATGTGTGTGGCTTGCAAGGTGCTACAGTGACATTATTACCTACTAGCTACTAACTAGCATGGCTGTTTCTGTTTACACACTACTATTCTAGAAATCCACTACATTTGACAGTAAATATACATGACATGCTTTGTGTACTACACATCCTATATTCCCTTTACATTCATTCCTACTATTACATGATATATTTATTGTAGCACAATGTTCTTTTATAACAGTCATGGCTTAGTGGTAAGTCATGCAGACTACTGTTTGCATGATCCTGAGTTTGTGACTGACAGTGGGATTTTATTTTGCTTTTGAGCAGACTACATGACTTGTCATTCAGAGTGACTAAGGCACTTTTAAGCAGTTGTAACCGGGTTAACGCTGGTTTGCGCGGAGCTCCCGCATGCGCACTGGCGTTCAGCTCCATGCACACCCACTTACAACCGCTTAAAAGTGCTTACTCTTGCGCACACCCGCGCTATTTTCATCAGCCACAGCTGTGCATATGTTTGTAATTTGGTGTGACATTTGAAACCTTCCACCTCTGAGAGAGGTGTGAGGACAACAATAATACTTGTTGTACAGCCAATTGTAATTGACAGTTTCCATGTCCAGCAGACATGTGTGCGAAATGGGCAGCTATGTATGGGGCGTAATTTTTTTGTGGGTACAGAGTGCCCTTTTTTTTTTTCAGGTGAGAGTGGTATGTCAGGTACAGGAAGTCGGTATAGCTAGGGAGGTAGGTTGGGTAGGTCAACAGACAAGACAAACATGACGCATACAGGGGTGGTGTTTGACACATGTGGGGGGGGTTACACAATTGACGGGGACGGATGTTTGGCTATCTAGAGCCCATGAGCCCACAGATGGCAACAGTGGAACTGATATCCCCACCCATGGGCAGTTGCCACTGTGCCTTCACAGCCCAGGACGGGGCTGTGCAGGAGGCTGTGTAGGCCGGGCAGCAGGCACACCCGTTAGTTCTGCCACCTATGCCTCAAGCTGGCGTAGGGGCCCAAGAACAGCTTCCTGGATCTCCCTACGCACCACAGTCCAGACACTATGGAGGGTGAGTGGTTGTTCTTCTCCGGCCACATTTGCAGAGGGGGGACAAGCCCCATCCCCTGCAGCGCTTCCACCCGCATGTGGCACAGGGCCACTGGAGGAGGGTCCGGACTGGGCACTACTACCAGGTGCACTTGCCAGTTGAGGTGGGAGAAGTGGGTCCGCTGGAACCCGCCTTCCCTGTCGTCCTATGTTTTGCATTATGTCATGACAGTTTGGGTTAGTAACGTACAATACCATTCACAATTAGTTGTAACAGCATGCATTAGTATTCCCATTAACCAAACACCCAGATATTCAAACCATTGAACAGCAGGCATAACACATGCATATTTTGAACAGCAATACACAGTCCAACAACATGCAGGGTTGATTGATGGCAACAGGCCATCAGGTTTGGATGTATGAACAGGGCAGATGCATCAACGTACATGCAAATATGTATGACCCAACAGGACAAATGTCCAGGGGTGTTAATTGTGATTGCACATACCAATTTCATGTGGAATGGATTATATGTGGTTATAGGGTAGGGTGAAGAAAATTTAATTAACACCTTCAAATACCAATACATATGCTGTACATTTCTAATAGCTGCAGATATATACACACTACAGTTCTACCTACAGTTTCCTATGTAATAACTACTTCAAGTTGGTGATAGTAATGTTACTGCTACATCAATATACATTTTCATTTTTATTCATACACATTCATATCTGGCTCTGTTCAGCTACATCATCCTGCTACATTTACTTTATGTAGCTATAGACAACTGTGGATGTTTGGTATTTCAGACAACCATACTATCTGTATATTGCAGACTGAGAGCAACATATCCAGATTTTGGGATACACATTCCAGCTGCAGTAACATTTTCAACACATTTTGCAGTTTGGTTCTGCTTGTCACATTCATTTCATTATGTACTGACTGCAGTATACTTTATTCAGGAGTTATTACTACTTTATTGGTGGATTCATAACTCTTTCTCACACACTCTCACTTGTTTTATTTTTACAATTCAGGATGGTACTTAATTCTAGGCTTTATTGACATGATGTCCTTCAAGGATGCATCTGCTGTCCTAACAAATGGGTTGTCCTGGCCTCAGGCAGCCCTTCGGTCGTCCGGATTCCAAAGTCTGGGTCTGGCCTCGGCTGATGTCGCACTTCACCCGACGTCATAGCTGCAGTTCTTCGGGTATAAAGGTATCAGCCGACGCCATTTTCCTCAGTCTTTCTTGCCACGTGGCGCCCGAAGCAGAAGCTGTTCGCAAGTGCCGGTCGGTCAGAACCAGAGATTGCTACTACCGAAGACTTCTAAAAAGCTAAGTACCCCGTTGGGGACTCTTTCTTGCCTCAGCCGATGTCAGAAAAAGTGAATAACTGTTTAACTTGTGGGAAACAAATACCTCATAAAGATTTCCACTCTTACTGCCTACCTTGTTTAGGCCCAGACCACGATGTAGCAGCTTGTCTAGCCTGTGCTTCCTTCAACCGACGAACACTTAGACGTCGGTTGGAGTTTGCAGAGGAGTTTTTCGGCTCCGCTTTTGCTTATATCATGCCGTCGGAGACTCCGACTTCACATTTAGCTAAAAAGCGTAAGGAAAAGGACTGACACTCGCGGTCCGCGGTTTCGGCCGAAACCGCGGCTAAGCCAACCACGAGTGTCTCGGTTTCGGCTGAAGCCGAGTCCGTGGTTCTCCCTTCGGCCGAAAGCACACCTCCTTCTACCGAGGCCTCTTCCAGCATGGCTGAATCTGCTACAGAAAATCCACCTTCTCTTACAGTTTCTCAGGATTTATCGGATACTATCCCCTTAGATGTATCTACTCCTGCACGTGGAGCTGCTAGGCCCCCTGCATCCATGTCAATTAAGGCTTTTGCCAGGGCTAAAGCAGCTAAATCTTCAAAGGCCGTGCCTGCTAAAGCCCCCTCTCACAGGCCTAGCTCTAGTACTCAAATGCTTAGTCTAGCAGAGGATCTCATTTCTTTGATCAGGGGAACCCAGTCTCACCCTGACAGGGCCTCTCACCCACCTCCAGAGAAGAGGCTTAGAACAGAGCCCCCTGAGCCAGTTTCTTCAGATTATTCCTCTGATGATTCAGAAAATACAAATCCTCCAGAGGGCCCTTATTCTCCATATGAGGACTCTGATGCAGAGGATTCCATACCTTCTGCCTCTCCTCCTGAGGAATATTCTTTTGGGGAAACCTTGCATGCTATGAGGGAACAATTTCAATGGCAGGGCCAGGATTTTTCAGACTCTAGGAAAAGGCTTAGGACCTTTTTGCATTTACCACAGCATAGGCCTTTAGCTATTCCTCCAGTACTTACAGTTGTGGATGATGCATTTAATGATGCTTGTACTGCCCCTGACTCACTGCCTCCGGCCCCTGCTAAGCCCGACAGATACTACAGGGTTCCGGACACACATTATCATTTGTATAAGGCTCCTATTGCAGATCCTGAAACTATTTCACAGGGCCCCAAAGCTGTAGCAGTTGCCTCTGCCAAAAACCCCCTCCCCTCTGAAAGAGAATCTAGGGCATTGGAGAGATGGGGTAAAAAAGTTTATACTTCTGCTACCCTTTCGGCTAGGGCCTTAAACTGTCAATTCCACATGATTCAGTATCAGGAATTTCTGTTAGATCAGCTTACTAAAAAACTGTCCTCTCCTGAACCTTTCGACCGTAAGTCCCTTCAGGATTTGGTGCATAACACTCAGCAGGTCAGTAATCATTCCTTAAAATGTGGCTATGATGCACTGGAGGCTTCCTTTAGATCAGCTATGACTGGTACAGTGATCAGAAGGCATGCATGGTTAAAAGAACAATCCTTACCAGACCATGTAAAGTCAAAGCTTCTAGATGCTCCCATGGAAAAGCACAGTTTGTTTGGTTCCCCTGCACAGCAAGTGTTGAAGAAGGTGGAAGAAAAAGCTAAATCTGTCCAGACAGTCAAGGATTTCTTACAGGTCCAGCCTCCAAGGTTTAGTAGGAACTGGCCTTCCAAGAATTGGTCCTTTCCAGACACCACCAGAGCACAGAGAAGCAGAAATAGACGCCCTAGAGGCAGAGGTCAATCCAGAGGTACCTACAGGGGACGTCAGTGGCAGCCTAACAGCCAGAGAACTACTGCCACAGATCCAGCCACTACCACTTCTACAGGGCAATCACAGTGACTTGGCTCTGAAACCGCCTACCAGGGATCAATTGGCAGCACCCTTAGGTGGAAAATTAGCCTTATTTTCAGTGAATTGGCATTACATTACAGGAGACAAATGGATTTTACAGACAATAGACAAAGGCTACAGGTTTCACTTCCATACTCTTCCAAGGAAGAGAGGAATGCCAAACCTACCTCCAAACCAAAGGACAAACGCTCTACAGCAAATAGACCACTTACTAAGGATGAGAGCTATAGAAAAGGTACCGGCTATGGAACAAGGACAAGGATTTTATTCAAGGCTTTTCCTAGTACCAAGAAAGGAAAAACAATGGAGACCTATCCTCGACCTGTCCGCTCTAAACACATATCTCATTGTTCCAAAATTCAAAATGCTGACCCTACAGCAACTTCTTCCCATGCTGGGCAAGGAGTCTTGGCTGGTGACTCTGGATCTCAAGGAGGCATACCTGCACGTCCCCATATGACCAAATTGCAGAAGATACCTCAGATTTCTTGCAGGATCAGAGCATTATCAATTCTCAGCATTGCCTTTTGGCTTATCTACTGCGCCCAGAGTATTCACGAAATGCCTGGCATCAGTAATTGCTCATTGCAGGCTTCAGGAATTCAAATTTATCCATACCTGGACGACTGCCTGTTACAAGCGGACAGCAAAGACAAATTAACAAAAGATTTGAAAAAGGTTATTCACCTGCTGCAAGCCCTGGGATACACAGTCAACACAAAAAAGTCAAGGCTGATACCATCCCAAAGGATAACCTTCCTGGGTGCAGAACTGGACACATTAAACCAGATGGCATTCCTCACAGCAGAAAAACAGAAGCAGCTACCACTCTATTTCATGGCATTAACAACGCAGAACCAGCTTACAGCAAGGAAAATCCTGCAAGCCCTGGGTTACATGGCATCCTGCATAATATTAATTCCATATGCCAGACTACATATGAGGAAGTTGCAATGGTACCTGAGGAATTTATGGTCTCAGCACAAGCACAGCCTAGAAACCAAAATTCCAATAATTCCATGCCTGAAGCAAGAATTCCAGTGGTGGGCCCAGGCCTGTCAATTGAACAAAGGACTGCCCTTCCACAGGCCTCACCCAAGCCAGACTATCACCACGGACGCCTCAGACCTCGGTTGGGGGGCACACATGGTGGACAAGTGCATACAAGGCTTATGGACTCCAGACCAGATGAACCTTCACATAAATCAAAAGGAGATGCTGGCAGTAAAACAGGCAATCCAGACATTCAGACCATTTCTACAACAGGGTAATTTGCTGATAAGGACGGACAACACCACAGTTATGTGGTATATCAACAAACAGGGAGGCACACATTCATATCCTCTATGCCGGATGGCAATGGACCTCTGGAATGTGGCCCTGAGCCTCAACATTCAGCTCCAAGCCATATTCGTGCCAGGAAAAGAACATATACTAGCAGACATCTTAAGCAGAACCACTACGGATACCCACGAATGGATGCTGCATCCAGACATCTTCAAAACCATCACAAGGAAATGGGGACTGCCAGAAATAGACCTGTTCGCATCCCCACACAACCACCAATTGAAAAAATTCTGCACAAGGACATACCACCCACTTGCTTGGAAGGTGGACTCCCTATCCTTCAGTTGGGAAAACCTGACAGCATATGCATTCCCACCTCTTCCTTTGATGCACAAAGTGCTACTGAAGATCAAAGAAGATCACCCGAGGATCATCTTGATAGCTCCAGATTGGCCGAGGCAACATTGGTACCCGCTACTGAGGAGTATGTCCCGGGAACACGCATGGCCTCTACCCCTACTGCCTCTACTGCTAACACAGAACAACTTCAAAATCCTGCATCCGAACTTGAAAACACTGCAGCTAGCTGCTTGGAACATTACATAAGGAAAAATAACCCAGATTTATCTCAGAGGGTTAAAGACATTATCTTGGAGGCTCGCAGACCCTCAACAAGGAAAACTTATTCAGCAAAATGGAAAAGATACCTCATTTGGAGTGCAACAAAAGGAGTAGATGCATCATTGGCAAACATAGCTAACATCCTGGAATACTTAGCAGAGCTTTTCCACAATGGTCTGTCTTACTCCTCCATTAAGATTCATGCATCAGCAATTTCAGCAGAATACAACATGGATCCTCCAGTCTTTTCTCAACCTCTACTCAGGCAGTTTCTCAGAGGAATTAAAATGTAAAGCCACCAAGGAAACCACCATTGCCTACATGGGACTTGAACTTTGTGTTAGAAAAGTTGACACTCCCCTTTTGAACCAGCAGCAACAGCAGAATTACAGTACTTATCTTGGAAGACTGCATTCCTGCTTGCAATCACTTCAGCTAGAAGGGTTTCTGAATTACAGGCATTAATGGCAGTACAGCCCTTCCTTATCTTCCATCAGGATAGAGTGTCCATGAGAACTAATCCTACCTTTATGCCAAAGGTGGTCTCCAGGGTATCATTAAACCAAGCAATACACCTACCAACATTCTTCCCCAACCCACAGAACAGGGGGGAAAGATTGCTACATACCTTGGATGTACACAGACAATTGCGCTACTACCTGGACAGAACCAAGAACAATAGAAAAACTGACCAGCTTCTGGTAGCATATGCAACAGGAATGGAAGGAAAAGCAATTTCAAAACAAACAATATCAAAGTGGATAGGAAATTGCATTAGATTTTGTTACTCTTTTCATGGAAAGGCAACTCCAGAAAACATCAGACCTCATTCCACAAGAGCTACAACCACTACTACAGCTTTCTTACGAGGAGTGGCTACCAAAGACATTTTAGAGGCTGCTACTTGGAGCTCCGTGCATACATTTGCCAAGCATTATAATCTACCTTTATACTCCAGATCCCGAGCAGGTTTTGCCACTGCTGTTTTGCAAGGGATCTTAACTACACCATAAACTCTTAGTGCCTCCTTAGTGCCTCCTCCCCCAGTTTGGCTATGGTATTCTACCCATTTGTTAGGACTGCAGATGCATCCTTGAGGGACATAGTACAGTTTTGTACCTACCATAAATGTAGATGTCCGAGAGGTATGCATCTGCAGTCAGGATTACCCACCCTCCTTCCCCTCTGTGGTACTCCTAGGGTATTTGCCCATCTTGTAGCTAGCTGGGGGAATCTATTATGGTGTATTTGTTTGTATATATGTATATACATGTTCATTTCTATTTGCTCTCTATTGTTTGGAAACATTTGCATTTATCCAAATTTAGCCTTCCTAGAGGGCTCCTGGCATCTGGGGCAAGAAACACTGAGGAAAATGGCGTCGGCTGATACCTTTATACCCAAAGAACTGCAGCTATGATGTCGGGTGAAGTGCGACATCAGCCGAGGCCAGACCCAGACTTTGGAATCCGGCCGACCGAAGGGCTGCCTGAGGCCAGGACAACCCATTTGTTAGGACTGCAGATGCATACCTCTCAGACATCTACATTTATGGTAGGTACAAAACTGTATTTTTTACCTGTAGTTATTACAATCCTTTCCAACAGTCTCACTTCTGTCATGTTTCTGTATTTCAACAGGGATATAGTTCACACATGTGTTTTACTCAGCTTCTGCAGCTGTACTTTTCAGCCTGCTGCAGGTTATGGACTATTATATTACAGGTGGGACATCTTTATTTCAGACTTTATTTCAGACTTTTTCATTTTTCTGTTTGGATTACAGACTGCATCACACTTTTGTAATCAAGCAATACTTGCAAACCCTCTTACACTGTTACTTGCACATTTTATTACTTAGTGACTACACTGCACTCTTTTGCTAACTGTCATACTTTTATATTTATTTACAGTTACAGGGAGAGGATTACTGACCTGCCTGGTGGCACAACCGCACCAGCCTATCGCCATAGGCTCTACGGTTCGCAGAACGGACACCTGCAGCTGTAATATAAATAAAGTAATATTGGAATATACATCTCCATAATATCAGATAGATTAATTTCTTACATAAATAATTAGATGTAACTTACTCAGTAGTGGGGCGTTGGGCATTTGCCGGGCCTCCTGGATCCAACAGTTCAGTTGGTCCTGCTTCCGTCTCTTCAGGTCCGCATGGTGGTGATGGACCTGCTCACCAGTCCTTGGTATCCCTGTGGCACTGGTAAGATTATGAGCCAACCGGTCCCACGCCTCAGCCCTATATGCTCCCCACAGGACCTGGCCCTGCATGAGTTGGGCCTCATGATTGTGGACAAGGAGCCAAACCATATATTTGGACTCCTCAACGCCCCACCTCTGTGCTCGAAAGCAACTACCCTCACCAACACCTGACATTCTGGCTGCAAGTTGGTTCTACAATTGGTTATGCTGTGTATTCCCGCCTATGGGGCTTATATATGCCATTTTTCCTGCACTTATCTGTGATTGGCCATTTTGGAATTGTAGCAGCTTCACAAAACCTGCTTTGTCATGCTCCTCTTTCTATTCATTCCTATATATTTGCTATTACTGCATTTCTAAGTGCAGCTGTCATGGCTTAGTGGTTCAGTACCTTGACTATGGTGCATGGTATCCTGGGTTCGAACCTGGCCACTGCTTTTTATATTTTATGACTGTCTACACAGGCTAGGAGGTGTGTCTGTGTAAAGGCAGTTTTGTTACAGCTTGCTTAATGTTGCCCGTCGGTTAACTTGTTGGCACGGCGCGCAGCTCTGCGCAAATGGGTTACGCTGGTTTACGCTTCATTTGGCTGTCAGCACGCATATTACGCTCAGCTCAGCTAGGGGCACACAGTTTCAGCGTGTTAAACCACTGCTCACCTACGGGCACTCATTTTGCACCTGCTAAACCACTGCTCATCTACGGGCAGATGCACTCAACTTGTTAAACTGTAGCTCAGCTATAGGCACATCTGGCATTTTTTATTATTTTGTTATCTCACATTTCTTCAAGATAAATGGCCCATTTAATTACATTTTACATAAAATATAATTTTATATGTGTACATATATGTCAGGGACTCGTTTCGTGCTTATTTCACTAAAAATAAAAATTGATGCTGGGGGGGCTCGAACCATGACTGCCTGCTCTTCAGCAAATGTCTCTACCGCTACGCTATTGCTTCTTGGCTTACTTTGCATATGTAGTTCTTATATGCTTTTCCACTGACTGCTAACTGTGGCTAAGCTACGGGCACGCCCGCGCAAACGAGCGCACTCACGGGCAAACATCTTGTTCATTTATATATTTTATGTTCATAGTCTGTGGGGGCATATGTTGTGTTTATTCACATTTCCATGGACTCTGTCATGGGGGTTTACTTTCGGGACTTTTACTCTTCTGGGGGTGTGTCCGTTTGCAGGGCTCGCCCACGACACGCCCTATTGTCTTCCACGGACCGTGTAAGCCTTAGGTGTGATTCAGCATGCCCTCATGCATATGCATGACATGCTGACGTCACACTGTTTAACTGCAGCCTCCATGTAAGCCTTGTAACTCTTACATGGAGGCTTTGTGAATCCTGCCCCCAGTCATTAGAGAAAGAAAGAGAGAAAGAAAACACAATTTAGGAGGTGTTAATGGTTTTGTTTGAATTAAGAGTGACTTAGATTTTTTTAACTGAAAAAAATTATAATGAGCAAAAATCATCAGTGAAGAAATTCAGCCTTATTTTTCTGCCATGGAGAATATAACTTATACCCAGGAACTGATGTTCAAAGCTGATAACACAAGTTCTCAAATATCTGTGAATACAAATGTTTAACAAGATATATGACTTCCATCTGGGAATACTAAAGTATAAAGATGACTGACTTTAATAATTGTCTTAGCTTCTGGTATCGTTCTAAGAAGGTGCAATATTTGCCAGCATGGAAGGAGATGGCCAACAGGCCATGCTGCTTTTGCCAAGGATAGTCTGCACCTCTCCCCAGTAGGTTTTCGAATATTTGCTACTGCATTATCCTCTGACATAGTGGCCTTTTAGGCAATACAAAATTGAAAGTACATCTGGCATAGCAAATCAAAACCAAGAAAATCTAAAGGTGTTACTGCTCAATTATGGGAGCCTAAACATTGAATTTCATTCCCTACATGCTCTCCTAACCCTAGAGAATGCTGATGTGGTTTAAAAGTTTGAGAGAGCACACCAGCAGTGCAAGGCTAAAATGCCTTCCACATGTTTAGACCAGCTGCTATGAAGACAGGGACTAAAGGCAGAAGTTTTTGAGTTTCATCAAAAACAAATATACCTTAAGGCTGGTCAAACACGACAATGCACTTGGGGTTCTCCATGTTCAAATCACCACAGGTAAAATTCCTCACCACTTCTTTGCAAGCTATAAATCCCCCTTTATGACCTCGGAAACCCATAACATGTATTTAAGCTTATTGGAAACACTCACCATCCAACCCAATGCCACATTCATGGGTGAGTTGAATTACAGCACTATTAAGTGGAAATCATGTACAACACCAAATGTCCAGTCACAGAGGTTCCTGAATTTTGTAAACACACAGTCCCTGGACCAGATTATCATTACACCAACCAGGGGCACAGAAATACTGGATCTGGTCCTCACTAGAACAGGAGAGTGCTGCACATCCCCTACTGTAATATCTTGTCTGGTAAGGTCAAACTACAAAATGGTCTCCTTTGAAGTAAAAATAAAACCCAGAACCCCAACTAGCCATGGAATGTTCAGGCACTAGTCTAAGGCTAACTTTCTACTTTTAAATGATAACTTGGGAAAATTCTAAACACCATAAACCCTGAGAACACTGCTGCCTACATGGAACTGTTCACAAAAACCCTATGCAAGCATGTTAATAGCTGCACAGAGGCAGCTGTACGCACCAGGGAGGAGCACATTACTAAGTCAAAAAGCAAGCCAGCCTGATGGAATCACATCAATAGGCTATATAGCAGAAGGACGGAAATCATCGAAAAAAATAGGAGGCATAGCAAACTAAACAAAGAACTCAGAAGAAAAATAAAGTCAACAAAGCCAAATTTGAGTTAAATTTGGTCTCCCAGGCCAAGGACAACCAAAAGGCATTCTTTAGCTATGTCTGCAACTTCAAAGGCAATACACAATTGTGTGCAGAGCTAATTGTTAATGGAGCCACCTATACTGAGCAAGAAGATATAGCAAACCTACTGTCAGACAAATTCATCTCTAAATTTACCCCTCTCTTTCCCTCAACCTCCCCTCAGGAAATATAATCAAATATAATTCCCTCTACTATCACTAGGGAACAAGTCCTCAATGCTCTCTCTAAGGCCAAGTACACTGCATCAAGAGGCCCTAGCAATATCCTAGGATGCCTTCTAAATAGCATGAATCATGACTTATCATGCTGTCTGGAATTGCTATTTAACTGTAGCCTTCAGAGAGGTTTCATGCCTCAAGAATGGAGAACAGCAACAGACATCCCTCTGTACAAAGGTAGGACATCTACAAACCCAAAGTCTCAATTGTCTCACATGCAAAACTATAGAAAGAATTATCATGGAAATGATCAATACTGACATAAGAAACCTCCAAATACTGGACTCAACTCAATTTGGTTTCATCAAGGACAAGTCTTGCATACTCAACATGGTGGACTTCTTTGAGAAGGTCACCAAACCAATGGATGATGGCTAAATAGTTCACACTGCCTACCTTGACCTGATTTCAGCATTTGACACAATACCCATTCAGGCATTGTTTACAAACTCAAGAGGCTAGGTATAAACCTTTATGTCACCCCAGTGGATAGCCAGCCCGCTCACAGACAGGACCCAGGAAAAATAGAATTGGGGAGTCCACCTCTTCAAAGGGGCCAGTCACAGTTGTGTTCCTCACAGATCAGTTCTGGGACAGCTATTTTTTGGCATTCACTTCTCTGAAGTCAAGGCCAATGTCAAAGGCTTCTGGCTGATTACATTTGCAGATGACTGCAAATTAAGAGCAGTCATAGAATCCCTCACGACACTAATGTTCTACAGAAAGGGTTGACAGAGACAACTTGTGTTAGAGCCATGGACTAAAACTAAATACCAAAAAAAATGCATAATAGTATCCTTTGGAAAGTCATCCTTCCCTGGTAACTTTCTCTGGAACAGGCTCCCCATCCATGCGAAACAGTTGCTCTCTAGCCTAATTCAAGTGTAACTTGTACAACTGGATGGAGAGCAGGAAATTCATCCCTAGTTTGGCACCTATGTCACTAGTGGGCATAGGCAACCTGTAAGTGTTTAATTTCCCAGGCTCCTGCTTGTAAATGATTAATCTCCCAAGCCCCTGCTTACACTTATCATAGGTGCCAGAACTTGCCAGAGATTTGGGATGCATGGTTAGTTTAAAAAGGCCCTTGTGGTCATTAGCTTAGTACACAACTATGAACCTTTGAACTTATAAACAAAGAGCATTGTGTTGGCTTGAAATGTTAACTTATATGTTAGTACTGCTAGCTGCCTTGTAGACTATTTTAAGCCTATCCAGTTTCCCCTAAATGTGAGAAGCAAACCCTGTACCTTGTGTTTGTTAGATAAACAACTTAACCATTATACTAACCTCCAACCTCACACCGAGCAAACAGTACAGCGCTGTGCCATATTTAATACACAGAATAACAACAAACTACAGAAAAACATGTTAACTGGTATGCACCATGAATATCCCAATACTGAAAAGCATCTTCATCTGCGGGGCAGAGTGGGTATAGTAGTTTCATTTCCAAGAAGGCACTTTAATAATAATTTGCTCACCCAAAATAAAGTTCCCTAAAATAATTAAACTAGCAGACACAAGTCTTGAAACAAGTGATATATCTAATGTTATAATGTCTGACAATAGTCCAAAAAAGGCCAAGACATCAGAATTTTTATATATGATTGGATCTAAGACATATACTTTCAAATAAACATGATCCACAGCCTAAATAGTGACAATTTCAACAGGAACAGATGTAGCAAAATCTATGAAGATTATCATCTTGTGGTTTTGGAATAAGGATACTGTATTGCAGGAACTCGTTTTCTCAGAAGCTCATATGGTCATGTACAGATTGTTAAAGATGAAGTTACCTACTTTCTCTTCATTATTAAGGACTGAAAAGCAATATAAATTAAAGAAAATGCTGGAGAAGAATCCAGAAAAACAGAAATGTTATTATTATTATAGAAACTGCAGAAGACTGTTTGATTTACAAGACGGAGAAACAGTAACAATACAAAACACATGGGAAAACCCACAGCCTGAATCAGAAGTAGTTGGTCAAGTATCCAACCAAGGTGCTGTTGTTCATGGTGATGGAAAGGTGCATACAAAGAATGGTGGACATTTATATACAAAAATATATCAAATCTCAATGAAGATGAATAAGTATAATTGTTGCAACTAATACTGTTAAAAAAAACAAGAAACAGTGAGAGCTGAGATTGTCATGATTTGCCACAAGACTAATCAAGTCACATCTATAAGAAAATTTGCAGTACAACAAGAACTTTGCCAAAGAGATGGAATGTCCAGGCTGAAGACTCCAATCAAATATTGGAAATCTGGATAACTACTGAGTCAAACAAATGAGGAAGACTACTGAAAAAAAGACGTCACTAGAAAGATACTTAGTCATAAGCTAGTCAAGATAATAAAGTTCCTGTGTTTAGAGAGGGCTCTGCAGGGGAGTCTATAATGAGGTGTCTGTGAAGGAAGAAGGCAGTCCTGAAGTTATTGTTGAAACTTGAAACAACAGATAGGGACTGTTGGCCTCAAAACAGCAGACATCTGTGTTTGTGGTAAAACCTAATGAAAATGCACATGACTGTTTTCTTTGGGAAAATCCTATAAGAAGGAATACTGCAACTGTGATTTGAACTCTAGAAGGACTGTTGCACTTATAATGAATTTTCGTTTTCTGTTACTCCTGGACATTTTTTATAAAAATCATTTTTTCTTTATTACTTTAAACGTAATCAAACCATTGCTACCACTGGTAAGACTGTTTCCAGAGACTGTTTATTACTAGAACATACAGAAAATACTACATTTGAGGATTCTGTGGGCAGAAAAACTGTTTCTACACATAAACTGTGATTTTTCAACCTACTTGCTCCACCTGAGTTGCCCCTCTTATCCCATAAAAGAATGCAAGACGTCTGAGTTAGTTATCTGTTAAAGTTGGAAGAACCCTTAGGTAAACTTTATGAAAGCCTGACTGAACACTGAATTGATAAAACTAAGATCTGTTAAAAACCCTTGTGCTCTTATTTGCTCCAGAAAAAAAGTGAGCTTTGAGGCAGGGAAAAGATGTTGTTTTGATGGACATTGAAAACTCAACTGCCCATACATGCATTTGCTCTGGTAAAGAGGATTATTATGGCAGTGAGAAATGCTGCTTTGAGAAGAACATTTGTTTCATTCAGAATAGTTGAGGTTTTAGTATAATTATTTCTATGTCATTTTTGTCTATAGCTGGTCAGCTCTTCAGGAAAGAAGTGTAGCTACTTGACAAACAGCCGTGCAGCCTTTATGAAAGGGGTGCAGCCACTAACTGACAACTGCTTAGCCTCCAACAACAGATATCCAATATAGCTAACCAACCTTTCACCTCAGTGGAAACTCCAAAACCCAGTTCATCTTTGAAAGAATACAGAACGGAAGATGATATGGAGCCTTATTTGGTGGCCTGTAAGAAGTGTAAAGCTACAGAAAACCAGCTGCTATACAAGAGCATAAGGATCCTGTCCTCTGATCTATTTGAGGATGCTGATGCACACTATCTTCTCAGAAACTAAAACTGGAAATATTGGTTAGGAAGGGTTCACCTACTGCATGGCCATTTAGATTTCACAACTGGACATTCATTATGGAAAGTAGTAAGGTCTTAAATTACTGTAATAATGCATATTTTGAAACTGTGGTACAACCTTGTATAAGTAATATAAATAAATTCTATAAACCTTGGGTGTACATTAATTTAAAAGGAACATCCCTAGAAAACTAAGAGAATGGGTATTCCAGAATGACTCTACGTCTTATGAACAATTAGTCAGTTTAGTAGAATGCCTGTTGTTAAGTGAATTACAAACTCCAAGTCAGACTTGCATTCATCAAGGGTTAATATGTCTTCAATGGACCTCGGAATTGCTGCACACTGATCAGCAGCTTAATTTCAGCTTTCCCAGTGTGAAAACAGAAACTAAGAAATAAGAGCTTGTGATACTGACAAACTTGATAAAAATCAGTTAATGGCTAGTAAGCACACTGCCAGTATACCAGCAAAGAAGAAATTTAGACAACCTGAAAGAAAATCAACCAGAAAAGGTTAAGAGAAAGCACTGGCTGGGAAGAATCCTGCAGCTGTTCAGCAATAGTTCAGGAAAAGGTGAAGAGAAAACACTGGCTGGGAAGAATCCTGCAGCTGTTCAGCAATAACTCAGTTTGAAGAATCCTGCAGCTGTTCAGCAATAATTCAGTTCAAGTTTTAGCACTGGTACTATAGATGGCTTCCAGTAATTTAGAGGAAAACATAAATCAAATATTTTCATAGGTTATTAAAATAAATGAAACATTGAAGGACTATATCAACTAAAATAACAAAAGGCTGAAACAAATTGTAAGTAGCTATTCTGATGAATTGATAAAATTGCAAACATCAGATGATGAACTGAAGAAAAGTGTGGCTGAGTATGCGGCTTCTCAAAAAAAGGTGTTTCAAAAACTGTAGAGTTAGAAGACAGAACTTGCAGAGAAAATCAGAGATTTTCTGTTGTATGAGAGAGATTGGATGGAGCAGTCTTTATTAATTTTATGAAAGCAGAAATAAGCAACTGGACTGGACTGGTATTCCACAGCAGAATTTGCAGATTGAAAGGGCATGTTGAGTATTTATTTTAAACTTGGCCACAAGAAAGCAGCCAAAGCCTATTTTAGTAAAGAAGCAATCATACTAATAGAAAGGGTTTATCCTGACAAAACTGTGGAAGAAGGGAAAAGCATTAAAAAACTGCAGACAGCAGATTTTTTGTGGAAAATGTTTATTCACTGTACACCAAGCAGAAGAGAAGCAATTTTATCCAAGCAGTCAGGGAATGCCAATCTGTTTTATCCAGCTGTCTTCAGAATATTTTTTCCTGGAAGATCAAAGACAGTTTGGATGCAGAACAGGCTAAGGAGGAAAGAACAAATGTGGTCCAGCAAATAGAAGGGGGCTCTGCTTCTCATTCTTCTGATAATAAAGCTCATAGAGAGACTTTGCCAATTAAACCTTTTCCAATGTTCCAAAGGAAAATGTTTGAGAGACAGAAAAAGTACATAAGTTGACTAGAAGAATCAGAAGTACCTTGGACTTGAAGCAGGGTCTGGTGTTGGAAGATGCAGATAAACAAGATGAAGACCAGCAACACTGAAATTAGTGAATAAATGGGACACTATAAATCATTGGTCACATTTGTGAAATATGGCTTTCCTAGAAGAAGTAGCTAAGAAAGGACTGCACTTATGCTGCCTTTGTTAAAATTGTGTGTGGACTTTAAAATATACCCAACTTTATGTCATTAATGTGTAGAAGGACACTAAAAAGAAAAAAAAAACATCTGTAACTAAAAATGGTCTTCTTACTATTTATATAAAACATTTTATGATATAAACTGCATGTTATAGAGTAAAGCAATTTTGTGATGTGTGTATCAGGGTATTTTAAATTGGGGAAGTAGTCTTTTCAGTGACTGTTGTATGGGTTGAAGATATTAAGTAAACAAGTACTTTTTTAGTTGTACAAAATACAGGCCTTGCAGTATAACAAGAGAAGAAAGGCTGGACAAAACAAGATTATATTAATATTCTATGATCTTGGGCTGCCAGAGTTGGGGGTGGGGTGTAAAAGTGTACTAATTATACTAAATTCAGAATTAAGATAATTTCTCTTCTTTTTACAAGTCTGGATATATAGATTATTGCCATTGGTTTAAGCTAAAAACTGGTGTTTTTGTAAGCAAGTAGACTTGAGAAATAAGACAATATTGTGAAAGCCATAAACATGCAAAGTTCCGTGTACCTGCAGAGATATTGGCTTTTTTTTTTCATTTGCAAATATTCTTAACAGGAATCAAAATGTGTCCATCTGAAGGCAGTTGTACACTCTGTTCTGAGTGAAATTTACAAGGATTCATTCATGCATCTGCAGAGACATTAGCTGTTTCTTTTTTCTCATTGCTGACTACCTTTACATAGAGACAGGCTATCTGCAGGTGCAAGCAATCAATCTTAACCGTTCTGACTAAAGATAGCCAGTCCATATTGTCTTAAGGCTAAATGTTAATGTTTTCTGAATGTACACAAGCTGTTTTGCACATGTGGGAGGGGAATAGAGATAATAAATGAACAGACATTGTTCAGTGTAAGTTGGATGACAGGTAAAAATGTGCTTTAGCATGGGTAATTTAATTTTTACGTAAAGTAATGCATGTGGGTGCAGCTGTCAATTTGGGGCTATTGTTCCTATCTGCAAGGCTAGACTTCTAAGTTAATAGGGGATGGGGTTTCAGAAAATGCATTTAGATTTTTGTTTGAAGGTTTCCATTAAAACAAAAAGTCTTGAAAATGTGACATAGGTTCAAATGGAGATTAGAAGAAACAACAGTGGAAAAGATCAGCCTGCTAAAATAATCTACAGACTGCAGGCCAGAGACTGCCTTCCCTAGCAGGGATTGATATCAGTGTATAGGAATCCTAAGTGAAAGACCTGCTCTGGTAGAGTTTTTAGTTGAAACTAGAACAGAAGCTGTTGGTTAAAGATGGATATTAGTAGGGCATACAAAATATTGAATAATAACTATAAGAGCCAACTAGAGGAGGTTAGAAAAGATTGGGAAAAGAGGCTGGAAAAGCAGTTTACAAGGGAACAATGCAAGGAGATATATATGGCTCTCAAGTATGCAACAAAGTCCAGAAGGTTTAGGATTTTTGCTTGGAAGTATTTGCATAGATATTTTATACCCCAAGCAGACTTCAAAGATTTTTTCTCAAGTAGATGGCAAATGTTGGAAGTGCAATGAGGAAAAAGGAGGTTACTGGTATCGTATGTTTTAGAAGTGTAATGAATTGGCAGATTTTTAAAAAAAAATCCGTACAGACTACTCTGTCAGAAATACTGAATGAATAAATGCCTGTAATTAAGGAAATTATTTAGTTGGGCTGGGACACATGATTTGAATTGCCTAGACAAAGTAAGGACTTGTTAATTTTAACTATGTTGACTGCCAAAAAAGCAACTACTAGAAGATGAAGTCTAAACCAACTGTATTTGAAGTATTGAATATTAAAGAGAAAAAAGAACTGGAAGACAGATCTTTAGAAAAGGGAAGGAGCAAATTATGTAGAAATAAATGGAAATTGTGGGAACAATACATGTAGAATAATGTTCAGGAGGAAGAGTAAGGTTTAAAGGATGGCAAGAATTGAGCAAAGTATGTAATGTTGGACTGATGATGGTTATAAAGAAAGAAAAGTTATGTGATGTATAATGTATGCAAAAGGAAAAATGTTAATATCGTTCATTTTCTTTTCTGTTAATGTATGTTTGCCTATGTCTTAAGTGATAATTCAATAAATTGTTTAAAAAGTAATGTCTTCAACTATGTCCCTTTGCCTACTTACTAGCTGAGTTTTTTAACCATACAGAAAATACCACAGAACAAAATACCACATAGTTAATAACAACAGTTTTGGACCAGTAAAAACTGGATAATGCTAGCCAATAAAAGGTACTTTCATGCATACTTACTGAAAGTGATAATGCTGCACATATGACTATTAGAAGTGTAGATTCTGTGTTTTTGCCAGCGTGCTATTTATTGAATGTACTATTGATGTGGAGGAGAGAGCTACACAAGGGTTGTTGGACTCAGGGAGATTGTCAGTGTGGAGACTGATGGGAAAGGTGAGGCTGATAAATAGACTTTGTCTATTAAACTAGCAAAATAAGGCAGTGTGGAGACTGGCACGGAAGGACCCATAGTTAAGAATATATTAAATTAAGTAAGTATAGGAAATGAGGAAGTGATAGAAGAATGTCATACCTGAGGAAAAGGAGAAAGGGAACTTGCACATTATCTTAAGAATTTACCTGTTACACCAAAGCAGAGTGCCTGTCAGAAATAGAAGCAGAAATCTAAGAATAGAGAAAGCAAGAAAACTATTGAAGTTGAAAATGGAAGTTAAGAATACCCCTGACAGAAAAAAAATATTTTCATAATTTATCTTTTAGACAGTTAACTGGTAGATGAAGGGGAAAAACCTCTATTTGTATTTACAGGAGAAAATGCCATGGGATTCACTTCACATCAGAAAACTAATGAAAACACTGCTGACCTGGCTGACATCCAGAAAAAAAATATCAGTTTCAAGAAGGACCACTTGGAAAACAATACACTAAGAAGAGTTAGAAGGAATATAGCAATAGCTGAATAGGAAAAAATAGAACATCCACACTTAATACACATACTTTGAATTACAAAATGACCTGCTTACAGGGTAACTGAGGTAATGAATATATACAGAGTCAGTTATTAATTCCATGACCTTTTATGAAACCTGTGTTGGAGTGAGCACCACATTTTGGATGGTAATTTAGAAATAGGTAAGAGAGAAGACTAGATTTTAGCTAAAATTTACTGGCCTGGTGTTATGACAGAGATAGAGGAGATAGAGAACTTGTTGTACAACCTGCACAGAATGTGAAAGGACAACACATGGGCCAGGACTTAAGAACACTTTGATACTCTTGCTTGTCATGGGTACTCTGTATGAATATCAATCAACATTGGAGGTCCAATTTATAAAACTGAATAAGGACCAGCAGTATATTCTGGTAATTATTGATTATATCAAAGTGTCCTGAAGTAGTATCTCTATAAGGAGCTGAAGCAAAGTACATTCTACTACTACTGTTTTTCTAGACTAAGAATTCCCCAAGAAATTCTTTCTGACTAAGGCACACCGATGCTGTCTAGAATCAATATATTTAATTAAAAACTGCTAAGAACATCTGCTGGGCTGTATGATGCCAGTGCACTGACCCAGCAATCAAGAAGCCTCAATCCTCACCACTAACACTGGTGAGGGGCATCCATATAGGGAAAGGATAACAAATGCACACACAGTAAAGTACAATTTCCCTTAAGAGAACACAGAGATCACAGTCAGTCTGGGCCTGGTTTCTCCTTTTCTCTCCAGGAACCCAATAAGACTCCCCACTGGCACAGCTATAGGGTCCATATCTCAGCCTAGTGGGCAAGCTAAAACCTCCAGCACCCTCTATGTCCAACCAGTGCTTCGTGTCCCTGCCCAAATAGCTGACATATACACACTTTGAGATAAGAATTTATACAATCACACAGATACTCCTGGGGAAGGCTGGCACAGGTTCTCCAGCTGTGCTCCTTTTACCCAGACTATACAGTAGAAATCCCTGCCACCACCCAGCTAATATTTATCAGCTACTCAAAGGCCCTTATGAAAGGGTGCCCAATTATACTGTGCAATATTATTATCCAAATGGTAAGTGCAACCAAACAGTCAAGACTTATTTGGAATGACTTGGTACAGTATCACTATATACATGCAATGTACTCTTAGAGCTTAAATTATCTCTGCACAAAACAGCCACAGTTGAAAGGTTTCAAAATATTTAATAATAAATAAAAAAACACAAGACAATACTTCTTACTACACAGTGCTAGTCAAGGGTTCAGAGATCACACATAAATACTTAAAATAAAACAGTAGAAAAGTTCTGACATCACAGAAAAACAAACTAGTCTAATATTCCTATGTCCTAGCTATATCTAAGTAAAAATACAGTTCTAAAATAAACTTACATATAGAAACAGACAGTGCTGGTGATGTTGGATGTTCTCAAGACAAAATGCTCTGAGCTCTCTGATTCTGTCTCTTTAAATTGATAACACAGAGCTGCTTCACATGGCATCATTCTTCACACTTCTCTGGTGCTCCCAGGCTAACAGAAACTACATTTACATTCTTTACACCTGGTCAGAAACCAGGGCAATAAAGGACATTTATACATGCAAATTCTAGCCATTAGCTCTGGTCTTAGAACAATAGGCAGGATGCCTCCCTCTAGACATATCAGCACTGAATTTTGAGATCAAAGACAGTCAGGAAATGCTTGACTTAGCTTTCTTACAGCAGAGTGCACTGTTGTTAGATTTTTGCAGTTCAATATACAATGCAGTGTTTTCACATTTAAGAGAACAAGCCTGTGGCTTACATTAATATTTACAAATGACAGAAATATCTACAAAATTCTATCTGGCTAGGCTGGCAGCCTTCACCTATCTTCACGGGTTGTTTGATCACTTCAAACTTTAGTGGCTTTGTTATAACTAGCTATATGTCTGGATAGAAGAAACAAAGACTAGCTGCATCCACATTTTGCTTCACTGTAGGAGGAGTGTGCCAAGCCTCAACTGGATTTATAGTATTTGAACTGCAATATGAAAGACATAACATAGGCTACTAAATATAGCAAAGAAAGCATGAAAAGTGGAAAATAAACCCTTCAAAAGTGCTATGTAGTATTTTTCAAACCTGCAGGAGAGGTTAAGAACTATAATACCTCTAGTAAAAGAACATATGAAGGAGCAGAGAAAACACAGAAAAAGGTTAGAATGAAAATGTTTGTCTCAATAATTCAAACCAGTATATAATGTACTTGTATTAGTACCAAATGCTGAAAATAATTTTCTTGCAAAGTAACAATGAGTAAATAATGGGTTTAGACAAAACAGGAAACCAGAAAAGTTGTACAAGATAAAAGTACTGAAATGTCTAAGAGAAACTGACATGGATGGCACAGTGGTGCAGTGGTGGTGTTGTCGCCTCACAGCAAGAAGTTCCCCGGTTCAATTCTCAGCTGGGGTGCCTTCTGTGTGGAGTCTGCATGCCCTCCCTCCATTCATGTGGGTTTCCTCCGAGTGCTCCAGTTTCCTCCCACATTACAAAGTCATGCGTCTGGAGTGTTTCTCCCTGGGCCTCCGCTGAAAATTGTCTTTGTTCCAACCCGGACTTTCCTGGTTAACAAATGTTAAATAAAATAAATAAATAAATAAAATTTCTGTAATAAGTATGTTTGCAGAAGTCAACATCCTCATGGTAATTGCAACACTGAATCAGGAGACATTAATGTCTCAGAAACAAGAATCATGGGAATTTCTACTTAGTAATAAGTACATATTGTTAGAGTTGCCTGACAGAACTAGCCTAATGCAACATTACTGAGAAGGCATGTCTGTTGAGAAAGTCAAGTTAAAACTGTATCAAGTACCAGAAGCCCATTGTCAATCAGTTAGGAGGAGGTAAAAAATAATGTTCAAGCTTGGATCATACAAGAACCTAAAAGTGAGCAGCACAACTGCATTGTACTGGTTTCTAAACCTGATGGGTATATAAGGTTTTGCAATTACTTCAGAAAATTAAATAGCATATCTAAATTTGATTCATATGTACCAAGTGGATGAGCTGATTGAAAATTGGACAAGGCTAGGCTATGTCCACTTTGGACCTAACTAAAGACTGCTGGCAAATTCCACTAGCCTCACAAACTAAGGAAAATTGACATTGTCTATACCAGATGGACTGTCTTTTGATCTTCAAAGAGCACTTGCAACTGATGGGCAGAATGCATAGACGACATACCAGATATGCAGTAACAAACCTGGATAACAGTAATATTTTCTGAAGACTGCCTCCATAAAATGTAATTAATTTTGGATTGGCCATGTTAAGTTGGGTTGACTGCCAACCAAATTATGTGCAAATTAGACATGGCAGAAGGATGCTATTTGGGTTATGTAATAGGTGAAGGGATAGTAAAACCACGAACCGGGGAAGATGAGGTAGTACAGAAATGTCCCATGCCAACCAGGAAGAACCAGTTTAAGGCGTGTTTCAAGTTAACTTGCTATTATTGTAAATTTATTCCTAACTTTTCTGCCTTTGTTTGCCCCCTGACTGACAAGACCAAGGTTAAGGCTTCCTTGAAGGCTAAGTGGAAAGCTGAACCAGAAGAAACCTTGAGGTAACTAAAACACTTGCTTTGTTTAAAATCACTACTAATAGCTCCTGAGTTTTCCAAACAAATCTTTGTGTACATGGATGCCTCAGAGGTAAGCATAGTCACATTCTGACTTTGATAATGGATTTGGACGAATATCCTATCCATCATATAAGTAGAAACCTCAGCAATGTTGAGAGACATTATTCGGCTATAAAGAGAGAAAGCCTTATTACAAAATGGGCTCAGCATACATTACAACATATTGGGTATAAAAATTGTTAATCATCAACCATGTCCATCTGCAATGTCTCTGTTGCCATAAAGACAGTGGCCCAGATTTGTTCAGATGGGCTTTGACCCACCAGCTTTCTCACTTTAAAATTCGGCATTGCCCAGTCTCAAGTCACTTGAATCCCAATGAGTTATTTCAATCTTATGTCTCATTTGATGGAGCTAGAACTGGTGATTCAATTCTGCGGGGGGAGGGTGTCATGTGCAATAGCAACTGTTATAGTGGCTGATGAAGCATGGAAATGCACTGCTTTTTGAAAAAGAGGGCATGTGAGAGTTTCTCGGTTTATTTATTTATTTTATTTTACATTTGTTTACCGGGTATAGTCCGACTGGATACATGTCCATTTTCAGCTGAGGCCCGGGGAGAAAAGCTCCACAGAGACAAACTTACATAGATTACACAGAAGTTAGCAAGCAATTATAAAAACAAAGTGATTATATACAATGGGTTAGTAGTGTTCCCTAGTAGGGACTCACAATTGTCATGGACAGACAATTAAAAGTAAGAGACATCAGACTGGAAGCAGAGCTTGGTGATGTAGTTACAAGTTATGATAATTGCAGAATATGCTTTTAGTTTATAACTTAATCAGGGTTGGTACATGGGCACAGCCAATTCACTTTGGGATACTGTTTGAGTTTTTTTTTTTTTGAAGAGACTTTTGGAGGATTGTAGGGTTATATAGTTTGGCAACAAATTCTAGGTTTTGCCAATGAAGTTGGCAAACAGGGATTCACCAGCAGAGTTATTAGCTTTGTGGGTTTGAACCAGTAGTTTATTGGCTGACCGTAGGGATCTTAGGTTGCTATCTGGCTTAACAATATTTTTAAGTGAGGGGGGTATCCTCAGGGTGGTACAAAATTTTGTGCGCTATTAAGAGTTGATTGAATTGAATTAAGCTGGGCAGTTCTAGCCACTCTAGTTTTTAAGGTTCTGGCAGTGGTGGGATCTATAGGTGGAGCCAGTGACGAATCTGGCAATATGATTGTAGCTATGGGACAGCTTACCTAGTTCGGATTTGTTGAGGTTTGAGAGCACAGGTGGGGCATACAAGAGAGTAGAGAGTAGGTGTGATTGGGCAATTGCAGTCTTAGCCAGTGTGGTTAAAAATGTCTTATTTCTATACAGTGATCCAAGCTTCTTATTGATGGTCTGTATGGTTTTGTTGACCTGTAGGTCAAATTTGAGATTATTGTCTATGATAACCCCTAGCAGTTTGGTGTGATTATCTGGGGAAATAGTGGTACCATTGTTAGATGTGACAGAGAATGAAAGTGTGGTGGATCTACTAGTGGGAGAGAAGACTAGAAGTTTAGTTTTATTGGGGTTCAGAAGTAGGCATTGATTGGTGAGCCAGTTCTCGATAGTGTTAAATGTATTTTGTGTTAAGATTTGCAAGTCAGATAGGGAGGTGGCTGAGCAGATGAGAGTGGAATCATCTGTGTATTGGATGCAGGTGGCTTTAGGGATAGCAGTGTGGAGGTTATTGATAAAAATGGAGAAGAGTAGTGGACCTAGTATGGACCCTTGAGGGACACCAAGTGTGAGAGGTAACTGGCTGGAGAGTTTGCCCTGCCATAGTACCGCCTGCTGTCTACCAGTCAGGTAGGACTGGAACCACTAGATAGTAGGCTTGTTGAGCAAAATAGATTTTAGTGAAATAATGAGAAGTTCATGGTTGACCATGTCAAAGGCTTTTGATAGGTCAAGAAAGAGGGTAGAGGTTAGCCTATTGTCATTCCTGTTTTGGTTTATGGCAGTAGTAAAGGAAAGGAGGGCTGAGGTGGTGCTGTGGTATGGCCTGAAACCATGCTGGGAGTTGGATAGTAAGTTATTTTGTGTAAGGTGTTGCATTAGTTGCTTGTGTACACATTTCTCCATTATTTTGGCTAGTGGGGAAAGAATGGCAATGGGTCTATAGTTGGATATGTCTGAGGAGCTACCACCTTTATGGAGTGGGATGACATGAGATATTTTCCAGAGGGAGGGGATAGCATTTTCGGATAAGGTCCTGTTGATGAGGATAGATATGGGATATGCAATGGCATCTGCAGCTATTTGCAGGTACTCTACAGGGAGGAGGTCAGCAGTGAGGGTGGTAGGTTTTAGATTTTTTAGAAGTGTTTTGATAAAACTAGTGGATATTGGTTGGAAGCCAAATTCCGGGTGATTATTAGGTAGATTAGGCATGTGGTTTAAGTTAGAGGGGGTTAGATGATTTGCTAGGGATTGGATTGTTTCAGTGAAAAAGTTATTAAAGGCACTAGCTATTGTCTCTGGGGAGCTATGGGTGTAGTTAGCTGGGGTTGGGGTGGTGGAGTGACCTGGAAAAAGTAGTTGATTTAAGCCTGCCCAGAACTTTTGAGGGTTGTTGTGGTGTTTTTGTAGGAGATTTTGGTAGAAGCTTTTTTTATCCAGTGAAATAGATTTTTTTGTATCATTCCTGAGTTGATGATATTTTAGATGGTCAAGTGGGGATTTGGTTGTTCTCCAGCTGGCCCAGGCTCTGTTTCTAGTTTTGATTTTTGTTTTGGTATCTTTTGTGAGCCATGGTGCTGTATTGGATCTAATTTTTTATTATAAGAGCTGGAGCATGGGAATCAAGGATACTTAGGAATTTAGTGTTAAAGTGATCTACGGCCTCCTCTAATGTTAGATTTTTTAGTTTTGACCAGTCAACTGCTTTTAATTCATTTTGGAATATAGCAGCATCAAAGTTTTTCCTGTTTCTAAATGTTTTATATTTGGGTTGGTGAGGGTTTCCTGCCTTATGTTTTATGATATAGGTTAGACAATGGTCACTGATGTCATCAGGGAGAGTACCAGCTGTGTACAGTTGGGGTTGGTTATTAACTAGGATCCAGTCTAGATTACTTTCCTTGTTGGTTGGTTTGTTTATCCTAGTGGGAGAGATTATGGTCTGTTTAAACCCAGATAAGTTTATATGAGTGAGGGGGGGGGGGGTCAGAGGAGCAGGGGTGCCATTCAGTGTTAAAATCACCAAGAACTATGGTTTATTGGGGATAGGTAGTGGATAACCAGTAAAGGAGATCTTCTAGGGTATTTAGGTTGTTGCCTGGTGGAATGTATGCACAGACGATGTTCAAATGTTTGTTTTGGTTAATCTGTAGCTTGGTTATGAGGAGTTCCGCATTACTGAATTGGGGAGGTTGAATGGTGTCTTTATTAACGGTTAGAGTATTTTTTGTAAAGGACTGCTATCCCACCTCCTTTCCTTGTAGCACGGTCTAACCAGTGAATATTGCATCCTGGAGGTGGTATCTCAGGTTTGAAGCAGGCAAGCAGTCTGAAGCAGTCAGGCAAACCATCTCCATAGCAAATAAGAGCGAGCAACTGCCAAAAAGGAATATCAGAGCCACTACTCCTTGTGAAGGTAGCTTCCTGACTACTGGGTTTTGATAATGTTAAGCAGATGAGTCTACAATGAATTGCCTGTGAAGGAAGAAGGCAGTTTTAGGTGTCCCTTCAACTTGCATCAAGGGATAGAGGCTGTTCAGCTGGAAAAAATGAGAAACTAGGAAAAGTTATACCAAACAGAGTGGTAAAGTCTACTGAAAATACAGATGACTGTAAAATCATCTGCTTTGGGAAACATGTATGAAGGAATTCTACAACTGCCAACTGAACTCTGGAAGGACATTTGTACATGGATTGAATTTTGTTTTCTGTTATTGCCCAAATGTTTTCAAGAAAAGTATTTTTCTTTGTATTTGAAAATAAATATTTGTTAAGAATGAAAACACTGTTACCAGAAAATTGCTACAATGTGTGTGTGTGTGTGTGTGTGTGTGTGTGTGTGTGTGTGTGTGTGTGTGTGTGTGTGTGTGTGAGGATGCATTTGTGTTATCTTTTGGTTATGTAATTTAACATTTTTTAAGTGGCCCAAGGTTGAGGATGGTTGTACTAATATGAAAATAGTTATCTGTTGGATGAAGAGAAAAGTCTCTAGAGGGGTGAACAAAACACACTTTGGTAACAAATATATACTATAATTCCTGTGTCGCCATGTGTATTTTGTTGTTTTTCAACTTATTAAAAGATAATATAGCAGGGAGTATACTTCTCAACTGCCCAGATTTTTGTAGAATGTCCAGAATTTGCCTCATATTTTGTATGTTCCTCATAACATTTGTGGTTTTCTGGATTTTTGTGGCAAAACAGTGAAGACTGAATTCACTAAATAATGACAGGCATTTGAGTTTCAGACTTCACATCCTTCAGAAATGCATAGTAGCACATGCCAATGTAGTCTAGGAACTTTCTAAGTTTATAAGAGCAATATTTAAAATGTATCCCTATTTTTGGGGTTTTGACCCCCCCATTATTTTTGACTTTGTCTGGATATTTTTTTGGTAAGAGGTTGAGAGGTATTGCAGGAAGAGGGCTGGTTCTGGTTGCTGGCATGCCCTTACATTTGGCTAAATGGCTGGAATTTATCCTACATTTATTTGCTGTCTTGTCTCAGAAATATTTACTAGTCTGGGCTTTTGTTACTTAAGTATAGTGCTGTAGTGCTCATTATTGTACTTGTATTTTAACAAACTATATGCTGTTTGTTAGTTAGTTATCTCATTTCAACTACTTCAAGACTCTTCTGAACTTTTTGTAGTTCATAAGGATTTTTAGTATGTACAATATGTCCCTCTAAGCAGTCCTTCAGGTCAAACAAAATATTTTTTCTACAAATGCGTATAGGCACTAATTTTAGGGAAGACCAGTTATGTTTGTCCTGTGTTCAAAATAAAGCAGTTATGAAACTAATTAACTTGTTAGGTGCCAGATTATTTTTGTTGCAGGAAACAAGTTAAATAAAAAAATGTGAGTATATTTGAAGTACTGATGGGGATTAGAAACAATTAGTTATACAAAATCTGCAAAGTGGGAAGTGTTAAATGCTATTTCATTATTCCCTAGGGTGGTCACTAGGGTTCATAGGTTCGTAGGTTGGTACTAGGCTATCAGCCCTAGGGCCTATACAAGCCTAGCCATAACAATTCCCTGGCTATTTCAGGGCAAACAAGGATTCATAATGAAGGTAGATGGGTGTTCATATAAATACAAATTTTAAACATATTGTTACATTAAGCTTATATGGCCCAAATATAATTACATAAGCCTATTTTAAGTTATTTTGCTTCAGTAAGAACAGAAGGTTTGGAAAACCACTCACTGTTCTGGGGAAATAGTTATAATGCAATTCTTGACCCAGTACTTGCTAGCCTACCCACTGTTAATATTAGACTGTCCAAGATTGTTTCAGCATTGCAATGTAGTCTGTTAGAGTTTGCTCTGGTGGGTTGTGGTGAATGTATTAAATAGTATCCTTTTTTGGCTCACAAATCTGGAATAGCCTACAGAATAGTTGTGTTGTTGCTGTCCAGTAATAACATTTTCTCTGTGTTGGATGTGAACACCACAGCAACACTTTCTGATCATTGTTGTTTGAATTTAGATATAGATTATGTTTTTGCAGTGCTGAAAGTACAAACATGGAGATGTGATCCATTATTTTTGTGGGATTCATATAAAGTAAACAAATTTAAGGTGTGGTTTAACTTTCATTAGAAGGGGTATAATGAAGATGAGGTTTGATTTGTCTTCTTATGGGACCGCTTCAAGATTAAGATGAAAAATCTTTCTGTATACATTTCCATACAGGCCAGATAAAGCCAGGCAATGTACAGGTAGTTAATATGTGAACTAGGACATTGTTTAAATAAAGTTACTTTTTAGTTTAAATGGATAAAGAAATGAAAGGTTAGAACTATCCTTTATTTTCACCAGAGTGATAAAAAGGGTGTTATGGAGTGGGTGCCTACCTCGAGCACAAATTATAGGGCTTGCAGATGAGCACATGCAACATTAAGTAAAACTCTTGACAGTTTACAAGCTGTTATTTAAAGCCATCACAGTTATGATTTTCTTTCAAAGGTGGCAACAAGTTATGAGGTTGTTACATGCCATTGCAACCTTAAAAATATGGGAGTTTACAAGCTGTTGATAACTGATCCCAGTTGTGATTACTTCTAGATGACAGGGAGGGGGATGGAGTGCATGCCAAACTGTCTTGCTGCAGTTGGTCTTACCACTTAGAAGAGATGGGTGATGAACCTTTTTTGGATAAAAAGCATTAAGTCACCAAATTCTGTTAGTTAATGAATTGAAAGAGAGGAACAGGCAACTCCCTGTTCCAGTAATCATGAACTCTTTAGGTATCATTATTAATTTTCCTTTTTAACAAAACAATATCTCAAGTGTACCAAAATGCTATTCATACATCCAAATCAACTAATGGAAAGGAAATAAGTGAAGGACTTGATAAATCTAAGGGATAGGGAGGCATTAGTCAAGTTAACTGATATTGCCAACATCCTAGCAGATAGGTTCAGTGCTAACTTTACCCCCCCTCTCACCCCCTGGAGGGCCCATCTCTATACTGGAAGAAAGCAAAGTTCCTATAATCACAGCTGCACAGGTAAAAAACACATTCTCCAAAGCCAAGAACACAGCATCCATGGGACCTGACAATATCCCAGGCTGCGTTCTACATGAACTACAGAATGAACTGGCACCCTATCTAAGCACCATGTTCAATCATAGCCTCACCTCAGGTTTTGTACCCACTGAATGGCGCACCGCGATGGTTATCCCACTCCACAAAGGGGGAGCCATGACGGACCCCGGGAACTACCACCCCATTAGCCTGATGAGCCTGGTCTGCAAGGCCATGGAATGTATCATCGTGGAATTCATAAACAAAGACATTGGTAATCTCTAAACTCTGGACCCTACCCAGTTTGGATTTGTAAAAGGCAGATCATGTCTCCTAAACCTGATTGACTTCTTTGAAGCAGTCACCAAAGCCATAGATGAGGGTAAAATGGTTCACACAGCTTACCTAGATCGTGCCAAGGCTTTCGACACCATCCCCCACTCTGGAATTATAGATAAGCTGACTAAACTAGGAATAAATCCCTATGTCACAAGATGGGTTGCCAACTGGCTCATGGACAGAGCCCACACTGTGAAAGTAGCGGATTCCAAATCCGACATCAGACCAGTGACAAGTGGAGTACCACAGGGTTCAGTCCTGGGTCCTCTCCTGTTTGGTATCTACTTCTCTGAGGTGCAGGCCAACACAGAAGGTCTTTGGCTAACTAGGAGCCATAATCGAAACTCCTAATGATGTGGACAAACTAAAAAAGGGCCTCACTGAGACAGATACCTGGTGTCAAAGCCATGACCTGAAGCTCAATGCCAAAAAGTGTATTGTCATCCCCTTTGGTAAAAACTCTGTACCCATGAACTACCACATAGCTGGTAGTCTACTTAATGCCAAAAATGTGATAAGAGACCTTGGGACACAGGTGGACAGTAGTCTCTCCTTTGATAATCACATCGCCACAGTGGTCAGGAAATCCTTCTACGTGGCTCATCTCATCACAAAAGGATTCTCATCCAGAAAAAAAAAGGTCATTGTTCCCCTCTACTCATCACTCATTAGACCCATTATAGAGTACAACGCCTCTTTTGGTATGTACCTCACAAGACATCTACAACAACTGGAAAGACCACAGAAATACCTCACAAAGAGGATTACTGGCCTCAAACAGATGCCCTATGCAGACCGTCTCAAAAAACTACAGCTTTACTCCATCGCATATCGCCTACTCAGGGGCAATCTCTGCCCAACATACAAGGCTATGTCAAACCCAGAGCTGTTGGACATGCTCCACTTAAAGAAATCCTAATCCCTCCAAGCTACACGCTCTAGGGACCTAAACATTGTCACCACAATAAACAGAACATGCTGGAGGGATAGATTCCTGTCCCAGAGACTTCCCATACTCTGGAACAGACTACCTGTCTATGTCAAACAGAGCTCCACATTAGCACTCTTCAAGAAAAATCTTGATGATTGGATGGGAAATGGGAAATTCACCCTGGGGATCACTTCTGTGGCTCTGCTCGACAGGGGCACAGGAAAATAATTCTCTTGGGTGGCAAAAGCCAGGGTACATTTTTTGGCTAGGCTTGTATGGGCCCTAGGGCCAATAGCCTAGTACCTACCTATGAACCTATGTTAGGTTTGGTGGAAAAGATATGGAATACTACAAATGATATAACTTTTTGGTGAACTTCAGATGTTGGTGAGATTACACCAGATTTACACAAATTCTGCAAAAAAGAATTAGCATTACATTTACTGAGTCTTTACAAACAATAAAAATCATCTGGCTATTTTCCCCTGAATCAATAATAGCAAACTGTATTTTTCCAAGTTAGGAAAGGACAAAGCCATTTCAGGTAATTGGCATCCTACATCCTTTTTATGCCCAATAATTAAAGTTTACATGAGAATTCTAGCTGAAAGGGTTGAAAATACAGTCCCATATTTAAATTATTGTATGCAAGAGCAGATTGTTAAGGGGAGGTACGGCAGTCTAAATATCATTCAGATATAGCTATACATGCCATATTTAAATATATTGGATACTAGCTGCAGCATTATTTCTTGACTCCGAAAAGGTCTTTGATTCCATGGAAATTAATTATTTATGGTAAGCTCCATGGTGTTTATCTTTGAGTAATGTTTACATGCAGAAAATTAAGCAGATTAATTCTTCTCCCAAGGTCAGAGCTTTCCTTGATGGGACATTTTAGATATCATTTAAAATAACTAAAGATGCACATCACATGTGCCTGTTAGCCCCAGTACTGTTTGTTTTATGACAGAACCTGTCATGGTTCAGTTAGAAAACAAACTCCTCAATGTCACTATATATACATCTCATGCTGGCAGTCTTAATTCTTTCTGGTTTACTGATTGTATAATTTGGATTAAACAGTCCAACAATCATTCCCTACCAATTACAGATACAACAGACAGTTGTCTTATCTGATCAAACAAGGGACCTAGACAAATCTTTCCTTTTTCATCTAAATGAAGACTACCAACAGCTTGACTTCTCATTAGTAAAACTTGTTACTAAGCACAGGTATTTTGACTTCATTTTAAAAATATATCAGGATAGTTAGTAAACACTAATGTAGTACCAGTACTGAAAAATCTTATTCTCGAGCTTAGAATGTGTTTCCCTTTTTGATCTGGTTCTACATTTTTAAAGTGAAGCTGCTTCCAAACATTCTACTTTTAGTCAGATATTTATCATATTTTATCTATGGCAGAGGTGCTAAAATGTTAATCCAAATGAAGGTTGGGCTTTTCACTATGTGGTAACAGCTATCGCAAGGAATGATTTTGGGACAAAATCTACCTGGAAACAACAAAAAATGCCAAATTGTATAAAATAATTAAAATGTAAAAAAGCATCAGGAAAGAAACTTTCATTATAATAAAAGTGTTTTCCTGTTTTTTCTTATCATTTTATTTATTCAAAATCTACCCTAAAACTCCTCTAGATGACCATTCACTTAGAGACCCTCCAATTATGCACTTTGGACCAAAAGGATTTAGATGCATGGTTTGAAAACTTTTTGGCCAAATATTTTAGAAACCCAGTGATAGTACCACTTTTTGGTAGAATCTAATGCTCCATAAAATTAAGAATAAAAGGGAATCTCATATATCAGTCAAATTGGATTAAGGTAGGATTTTACATTGTTTCTGATTAATGAAATGTGCACAGTAATGGGATATTTACATGTATAGAGACACTTAACAGCTGTTCCCTCAAAAAATTAAGATGGTGGCACTGTTTAAAATTAAATTAATCTGTAAAAATAAAATTCAGTAACCAAAACAAAATGGTGGAATCAACTGGTCCAGATCTACAGAAATCATAAATCTGATTACAAATAAACATTTGGTCTCACAGTTGCTTATATTGCAGAAAATGCTTTTGGTATAAGTCACTTCTAATTTTATAGATTTGAAACTGCAATCAGAAAATAGTTGGCAGGCAGAAGTCACATATATGAAATGGACAAATACTTTTAATGACTCTACTTCTGTAGTTCCTCTCACAGTTTTCTTTACAGTTTTGAAATTACTGCACATCTGGCAAAACTCTCCAGTTAGAGTGAAACAAAGTCAGTTGGCACAATCAGATAACAGCTGGAGATGGGGCTTGCTGTATACAGAATATACACACTTTGGGTAGCCTTCATAGTCCCATAGTTATCAGTGAAAGATGCAATGGCACCTATATACTAATTTAGTAATTCCAAGTTATTTGCTTTGAATAAGTAAATGAGAAGGTATTTAAAAAATGCATACTTATGGCAAAAGCATAAACCAACTGAAGCTAATCTTTAAATATGTGTGAAGTACTATTTAAAAACTTAGCATTTCTTAACTTTTCATGACTGTGCAGTTTACAGTACCCAAGAGTTTTCAAAGTTACAGAATATTAATACAGCTGCTTATTGTATCATTGGACTACATTGTTTTAATATGTGGATAAAATTATCTGAAATGCTTGTTACTCAAGGTCTAGAAAACTATGAATGAACTTTTTTGAACTGAGTAAACTGTTCATACTTATGGAGTGGTGTTCTTTTTTTACTGTGTAAACAAGCCTTCCTATCTATGTCAGTATGAATTTAGATTAATTTTTGAATGATTTGAGGTAATGAGGTGTGTCCAAGTATGTTGGATGGGCAGAGATTTATGTTAATGCAGACTCAGCTCTATCTGGCTATATCTTCTCTTTCCTAATTAGCTATGTTAAAGAATTACTAGGGTTGTTTGCACGCTCCTGTGGACAGCTGAGGTCTTCTGCTGATTGCTGCAGTCTCTACATTTGTCCACAGTGCATTCACAATTACCCAAGGTCTGGTTATGTAAATTTGTTTACTTACACAATTGCATATTACTGCAGTTCATAGAGATAAATGTTACTGAGCCCAGTTTGCATACAGAGCATGTAAATGACCCTGAATTTATGTGAACTGAGCTGAACTGAGGTGGGATACCAGCCATAACTCTGAGATGACATGCCAGATGACTACAGGCTTCTGAGCTTCCCAAAAAACATATGTTGCCTGTTTTTTTTGCTTGATTATACTATTTATTGCACTTTTTATTGTGTTCTTATTTAATACTGTATTTTAATACTGTACACCAAACTGCACTATTTGTACTGCATTTGTCTACCTTACTGTGCCTGCTAAATCATATTTTGTTGTTGTTTTCACTGTCGTAAAGCTGTTTTTGCTATTTTCACTGTTTGCAAAGTAGTTATTGCTACTTTTCACTGTTTGCAAAGCATCTGTTCTGTTTGCTCTGTTTTCCTGAGAAGTAATGTTTTAAATAACTGATGTGTTTGCTATTTAAAGCATTTTTAGTGCCTCCTTGCTGTTTTTCTGCTGTTTAAAACATTTTTATTGTTTCACTGCTGTTTTTTCTGCTGTTTAAAACATTGTTTTTAGTGTTTCACATCTAAATTAGTGTAGCTAGTAGCTGTAGCATAGACCAGATACAGGTTTGCTGCATCTTGGTCTGTTTGTAGTGGCTATTGTATTCTGAGCACATTTTCCAAGCCATCTTTGATTGGAAGGGACCCTTCTGCACCCTTGTGAGAGAAATTAACCTGATGAGTCTGATATGCAGAGCTATGGATCACATCATCATGGACCTAATAAACAAGGATATAGGGAATCTCCAAACTCTGGATCCCACACAGTTTAGTTTTGTGAAGGGTAGAACATGCCTGCTCAACTTGGTTGACTTCTTTGAGTCAGTCACCAGAGCTGTGGATGAAGGCAAGGTGGTTCATACAGCCTACCTTGATCTGGCCAAGACCTTTGATACCATTCCCCACTCAGGAATCATAGAAAACGTCACTAAGCAAGGCATCGACCCCTATATCACTAGGTGGGTTGCAAACTGGCTCACAAATAGAATCCACAGTGTAAAAGTAGCTGACTCCAAGTCAGACTGCCGACCAGTCATGAGTGGAGTCCCACAGAGTTTGGTCCTGGGTCCTCTCCTATTTGGTATCTACTTCTCTGAAGTCCAGGTCAACGGGAAGGGTCTCTGGCTGATAAATTTCATAGACAATTGCAAGTTGGGAGCTATTATTAACTCTCCAAGTGATGTTGACATCCTACAGAAAGGCCTCACTGAGACCAAAACTGGTGTCAAAACCATGGCCTTAAGCTCAATGCCAAAAAATGTGTTGGCATCCCCTTTGGGAAAAACCTGGTTCCCATGAATTACCACATCAATGGTAGTCCACTGAACACAGAAGGAGTTATAAGAAATCTGGAAACAAAGGTTGACAGCAGCCTCTCTTTTGACCACCACATTGCCACTGTGGTCAGAAAGTCCTTCTGTGTGGCACATCTCATTACTAAGGGCTTTGCATACAGGAAGAAAGAGGTCATTGTCTCCCTCTACTCTTCCTTCATTAGGCCAATCATCGAGTACAATGCCCCATTTGGCATGCACCTCACTAGACACCTGCAACAACTGGAGAGGCCGCAAAAGCACCACACAAAGAGGATCCTAGGCCTTAAATGCATGTCCTATATGGACAGACTCAAAAAACTCCAATTATTCTCGGTCTCATATCACCTACTTAGAGGCGATCTCTGCTTGACTTACAAAGCCATGTCTGACCCAGCTCTGTTAGAAATGCTACATCTAAAGAAATCCCAATCCCTCCACACCACACGCTCCAGAGATCTCAACCTCATTACCACAATCAACAGAACATGCTGGAGGGACAGGTTCATAACACAGAGACTGCTCATGCTATGGAATAGACTTCCCATACATGTCACACAGAGCACCTCACTGGCCTTCTTCAAGAGAAATCTTGATGAGTGGATGGCAAATAGAAAATTCACCCCGGGGATCACTCCAGTGGCTCTACTCGACAGCGGCACTGGGAACTAAGATCAGGTGGCACGATGCCAGGGTAATCCTATGGGCTGGGATTGTAAAGGCTCCAGGGCCATTAGCCTTGTACACACCTATGAACCTATGAACCTAAGAAATGTGCTAACTGGAACCTGTCTTTTGAAGGGTGATCAGTCTAGGGCTTGGAGTAAGCACCCTCATTGGGGGTTTTTTTTGAGCTTTTTAAAAGTTTAAGTTTTTAGTTTGTGGAATTTAAGCTCTGTGTTTGAGACAGTTTCTGCTTCTTTGCCCATCAGGCAGCACTTTGCACTGCCTCACAATTGTGAGCGATAGCCAGACAGATAATTGTTGACTATTTTTCCCTTTAGTTACAGCTACAGTACATTAGTGTAGTCTACATCTTTAATACCTCTCTAGTCTAAGAAGTATTGCTAGTGAGCTGTGACCTATTAAACCACCAGCCAAAAACCCTGTCAGAAATACTGGTCTACAGAACACCTCCTGGATCAGTCCTGAAAGCACCCCCTTTGTAATAACAGTTCTTCAAACCTAGCATTATGGACAGTTGGACTACCCTTGTTTCTCCTGCCAACTTTGTTGACTTGAGTCTCCTGAGGCAGTGTAGCAACTGCCTCATGTACACTGACAACCCTCTATTAATAACTCACTTTAGTACAGAGTGCAAGAGATATATCTACACCAAGAATCTTGAATCCCTACTCTCTCTCACTCAAAACTGTAATACTGAAGAGGTTGTCAACTCATCCACCACTACTCATATACATAATACCACTACTCTTACACATAGTACGCATCCAACACATAAATCAACATACACAGAGGTTCTTTCAGAAAACTGATTGAAACACCAGAGACTTCCAAAACAAAAGACTTCTATGGCTAACACAGTTCCCACAGCACACAAGACACATAGCAACACCAGTGTCTTACCTACCAAGCCTTTACGCATACCACTCAAAAAACTAATTTTCTTGTCATTGGAGACTCCATAGTGAGACACACAGATGTCCTACTCACCAGCTTAGATAAGGAGAAAGTCATGGTCAGCTGCCTGTCTGGTGCCAGGATTCATCAGATCACACATGCACTCAGGTCTCTTGGCAACAAGTACCATTATGACTCTGTCATAGCTCATGTTGGAGTGAATGACCTGAGACATACCTCACTGGACTATATAAAGACAGACATGACTGAGCTGTCCAAGTATGTGTTCAAGGCAGGTATGTCCCTAACCTCCAGCAGCATATGACCCTCCCCTAGAATGATGCCACAATATAAATAAAAAAATGATCGATTTCAATAAATGTCTTAGTTTTTGCTGTCATTCAAAGGGGATCAATTTTTCTGTTAGCTGGGGATGACATGATCGACAAACCTTGCTGCTTTGCCAGAGACAGTTTGCACCTGGCACCACTAGGCATTTGGCTGCTGGCAAAGGCTCTTACTTCCCATTAGTGCCTTTTTTAGGCAAAGTCTCGAAAACAAAATTGCTGACGTGAAAATTGCCAAAACAAAATAAGGGTTATGCTACTAAACTCTAGGAGTTTAACCAAAAACTGCACACCCTAGAAGCACTTCTGCCACTGGAGGATGTAGATGTCTATGCTGTCACAGAAACCTGGTTCAAGGCCTCGCAGACTACCCTGGCCTTGCAGGGCTATAATGTCTTCCATACCTTCAGGTCGCAAAACAAACATGAGAACCAAAGGAGGCAGTGTTTTTATCTATATTACAGATTAATTCACCTCCTGACTAGTTAGACTGGGGAACTCCATAGAGTTACTCCAAGTTCAGATTACTGTGGGTAAGACTCCCATTCAAGTCATTGCTAGTTATAGATCCCCCTCCATGAATCATGATGTGCATGAGGCCTACTTGACCAAACTGGAGTCAATCCAAATATTACCAAACACTCTGGTCATTGGGGATTTCAATCCTACTATCAGTTGAGAAACCTACTCTAGCCTTAACTCACTAGTTCAAAAGTTCCTTGACTTTGTTAACTCAAATGATCCTGGAGGAAACTGTTCAAACCCAACAAGAGAAACAAACATACTAGATATGGTCCTAAATAACATGACAAACAGATGCACCACTGCAACTGTCGGACCCTCATTAGTTAAATCTGATCACAAATCAATTGCCTTTGAACTGGCACTAACACCTGAATTCAAAAATGGTGAAGTCAGACTAAAACACTTCACCAAAGCAAACTATACCCTCTTAGTGGAAGGTATAAATGCATTCCAAGCCCCACCCCCAGTTGGAAGTGGTAACTACACCAAAGCGTACACTAAAGCCCTGTACAATCACTTCTATAAGTGTATGGACTCGGCTGTTCAAGACAGAATCAAAGCCAGAGCCCCAAGTAAAAAATAGTTGCCCTGGTGGACATCCAGCATCAACAAACTTTCAAGCAAATGCAAAAAGTTCCTGTCTAAGAAAAGTAAAGAAAGGCCCCAACAATGGAAATGCACCCTCCTTGGCCTCAACAGGCTAATAACACGAAATGTCATATCCTCTAAGGGTAACTTTGAGAAAAACTTAATAATTACAACCAAGGATAATCATAAGGCCTTTTACAGCTATGTACATAGCTTAAAAGGTAGGACCCAAGCATGTGCCAAATTAGTGACTAATGGTATCACACACACACTGATCCCTTAGAGACAGCAAACCTGCTAGCGGACAGATTAAGCAAACATTTCACTCCCTTATCCACTCCAAACTTATCACAAACCTTGCCTCCAACTCCCTCCTCCCACCCTACATATCCAAAGAGCAGATCAGTAAAGCCTTGTCTAGGGCGAAAAGCACAGCCTCTTTGGGACCAAACAGCATCCCAGACTGTCTTCTAAACAAACTAAAACATGAACTAGCATCACCATTAAGTACCCTATTAAATCACAGTATAACCACTGTCTTTTTTTCCTGCAGAATCGAGAACGGCAGCAGTTATTCCCCTCCACAAATGTGGCTTATCAACAGACCTAGGGAATTATAGACCCATAAAACTGACCACCCTCATCTGTAAAGCCATGGAAAGCATCATCATGGACCTCATAAATAAATACATAGGTGATCTCCAAATCCTGGATCCAACCCAATTCAGCTTAGTGAAAGGCAGATCCTGCCCGTTAAACCTGGTGGATTTCTTCAAAAATTTGACCAGGGCCCTTAATGAGGGCAAATCTGTGCACACAGCATACCTTGACATGGCAAAGGCCTTTGACACAATTCCATACTGTAATCTATCACACTGAGCACCTCAGTGGAAATGTGCCTCTCCATAAAAGGTACTCATAATATGGGCTCAGTCCTGAGGTGACACCAGGAACTAGGTTCACTAATCCACACATGCCAAGAGTATGCTGAGGTATCCTTCAGACAGAAGCTTATCAGATACCCAACTTGTCTCCAGTCTATCTCTGGAAGGACCCCATGGCAGGTGTTGTGAAGTGATACATTAGCATCCAGAGGGTTAGGAAGGCCAAGCATCCTCCCAGTGCCCATATGGGGGCTTTACTTATTCACTAAAACACTTACAATACCCCTGTCCACTCAGAAACTGTCAAGCATTTCCTGATTATCAAAACTGTAATGAGTGACTCTTTGCCTATATCTCTGTCTTCTTAGTGGTTTTGGCTCAGCAAAGACAAACAGCTCACACCATGAAATAGCAAGGTAAAGCATATTTGCAGATTGCAAAGTAGATAGAAAGGATGTGATTCCACCTTTCATAACGAGTCTGCACGTGGAGTAGAAGCATGTCAAATTATGGCTATAAATTGCAAACAGGTGGAAGAAGGGCTTATCAGCATATATAGATTTATACCATTTCACATTCACATCTTATTATTAGTTTATTTGCTTAAGTTTGTTTGTGGCTATCATGCATTAGCATAAATGGCCTCTCTGAATCATGCTTTTGCTGTGGAAATATGACAACAGCATGTATTGCCTTTACGTGTTTGAGTAATGACTATGAATGCTATAATTTATGTGGAATTGCCCTGTTGTATCAGACAGATGAAACAGAATTATAGGCTGTGCAAATTGGCTCTTATAAGTACATTACATAACAAGAGTGATGCTGTATTTTGGCTACACAAGACACTACAACACAACTGAAATGCAATATCTTTTATTGGACTAACATAAATTTTGCAATTATTCAAGCTTTTGGCTAGCAGGAACCCTTCATCATGAGTTATTAAGTTATTGATATTAGATGCAGTGCTTGAATATCTGCTTGTGGTTTGAATGAGAAGCACATTATTTCTTTCATATTGGCTAATAAAGAACACTTGAAAAATGCCTGCTTGGACTAAAATTTGCAGTTTGAATGCTTAGAATGACCGCTGCACCTAAAAGGTAGACAAAGTGTGAGTGTGTGTGTGTGTGTGTGTGTGTGTGTGTGTGTGTGTGTGTGTGTGTGTGTGTGTGTGTGTGTGTGTGTGTGTGCGCTTGTGTGTGTGTGTATGTGTGAGCATGGGTGTGTGTGTGTGAGACTGTATGTGATTATGTGAACTTGAAAATTTAGAAGACCATGCTATGGCCTGCCATAAGACTAACACTTCTCCCAATTTATTGGCTCCAGTAGTCTCTGAAGTATCCAGCTATCATGGTGGTTTCCTGGTTTCAAAGCAGTTCTTTCCACCGTTGTGTTTTTTGGTCTTTTAATGTTGGTTTTCATTTAGTAGAGAAGATAACAGCTCAAGAGACTGTCAGAACTTAACCTCTCTCCCTCCTCCATAAATTGGTTCTCCAGTTATTTATCAAATAGATACCAAGCTGTAATATGGAAGAAGGCCACTTCCTATTTCCTTAGTACCCCACTGGAGTTCCCCAACGATCTATTCTTGGTCCCCTCCTCTTTAATATATTTATAAATGACTTCCACAAATCCATTCCATTTGCAAACATCATCCAATATGCAGATGATTCTACCATTATCTGCTCTGCCACCTCCCCCTCTCTGCTCCAAAAACTTACTCAGGAAGCTTTCTCAATTACTGAGCATTGGATGAAAATAAATCACTTAGCACTCAATGCCTCTAAAACAAAACTAATGGTATTTACCCCCTCCAAATCCACTTCTTTCGATATAAACTCTTTCTCAATTACCAGCCAAAATAACTCACCCTTGGAACTGGTATCTGAAACTAAGCTACTAGGTGTTCAAATTGACAATCAGTTTAAATTCAACTCCCATCTACAACTAAATATTAAAAAAACTCATCAAAAACTAGGTATGCTCTACCGTCAGAATCAGTATCTTACTAGCTCCTCCAAAATCACTCTCGCTTCCTCCTTTCTCATCCCCTCTCTTCTCTATGGGGCTCCATTACTGACTAATCTTCAGACCTCTCTAAAAAGCCAGCTTTCCTCCTGCTATAACAAAATTGCCAAATTCGCTAATAGCCATAGGTCCTCCACCCACCACTGTTCCTCTCTCCAAAAACTAAATTGGCTCGAACTATCTAATCATCTCATCTATATACAGCTGACTTTAGCTCATAAGCTCATTCTCAACCCCTCTCTTTGTCCCTCCCTGTCTTCTGCCTTCAAAATGCACCTACCAAATAGAGTCTTAAGGTCCAACAATCAAAATCTACTAGAAGTCCATAAACCATCTTATCCCCTAGGTAAACACTTACTATCCTCTAACCTTTCCCGTCTCTGGAACTCACTCCCACCATCCATTCATACCACCTCTAACCACTACATGTTCAAAAAATCTCTCCATACACATCTCAGGTCCCAATGGGATTGTTCTTGCTCCCACCCCTCATAAATATATGGCATCTTACCTCCTCTATGCCTTCATACTCAACTTTACCTAACAAAGCTTGTGTTCCTTCAGAATAACTACTCTGTAATGTAATGTTGTGTTCCTTCTCAATTACTATTCCGTTATGTAAATCACATTACTGTCTCAGCTCACTTACTTCGCATTAATCTTCATTTATTGTATTGTTTGAATGCTTCTTGAATTTTTGAGCTTAAATGTTTTATCTACTACTTGTATAATTATATTTAGCAATCTTGTGTATGTACCTATTTTTTGTCTGTGCTGGAGCTTTTCTCCCCAGGACTCCATTGAAAACGGGTTCTTTTGGCCCAGTGGACTATCCTGGTAAACCAACTGCAAATAAATAAATAAATAAATAAATAAATAAAGAGACGGCTCTGAAATTTAATAAGAAAATAAATCACAATACAAGAATAAGATACATTTGTTGCACTTTGGTGCACTACTGCAGTGGCAGCACCAGGTTCCTTTCCTTGCTGGGCCACACTAGGGGCATTGCAGCTCTCTGGTGGGGCACCTAGGGCATGTAAAAAAGCCACCAAAACACCATAACAATAAAGCATAGAATACATTAGAATACATAATATTCGAAAACAACTCACCAAGAATTCTCTGTTAAAAATCAAAGATCATTTCCTTACAGAAATCAGTGAATGTTATAAGCTTACAAAAGCCTGGCAATGTTCATGATCAACATTATGATCAAGGATTATGGCTTGGACCGGATAAAGTGTTGGAATGTTACAGTGTGACAAGTCAGGGGTATAGCTACCAATACAACAGAGGTGGTAAAATGTCATGCACAAAGACATTTGTGGCTCAGAAAGAAAAAAATTATCATTAGCTCAAATGCAAGAAAAGAAAGTCAGACTTATTTTGTTCTGTGCTGCATTGTAAGGAAATATTTAAAAAAATACAGCACATTTTGCCAACATTCAAGATAAACAAACATCTTCCCTGGGCAGAAACTGTGAATAGCAATGTAGTTTAAATGTCTGTTAAATGTTCTTTGATGCAGAAGCAAGAGTGGTCTTAGCACTCCTGGATTATAATGGTAGTTTTGAAGACTGTGGGAGAGGGTCTGTCAGCACTTGGACTAAAAATTGAAAGCCCTAGACATGCAGTTCAGCTAGTTTATTTTGTTGAGCACCTACACTTGCTGTTAAAGAGATAAGAGTTGTACTGAGAACACAAATTAGAGTAATTCACCAAAAAAGTTAAATGAAAGTGGGTTCCAGAAGCTGTTCAAGATACCTGTGACTCACACTACTGCCATTTTGTTTGGATGGCAGTTTAAAAAAGTTATTTTCTTATGTCTAGCATTACTCATATAAACAGAGCTTAAAGTGGATTCTAGGAAAAATCCTCCAAGATTATTTTACAGTGGCAGGTCCATTGAGATATAATAACCATAGCCACAAATGATCCTGATATCTTAAAGCAGTAAGAGTACAAATATATAATGAAATAATTGACATATAATGGCAACCATGACTTATTTATAACTTTTGCTGATTGGATTAGTCCCACTAGGCCAATAGCCTCTTTTCGGAGGAGACCCAAGGTGGTATTCATACTGACTAGGAGAAAGTTGGCCGAAACACAGTGAAACTTCCCCTGCTGTTATTGATAATTTCTGTGTGGGATCTTCTTCATCCATCTGAGCTACCACAAACTCCAGTAGAGGGGGCCTTGGTTTAGTGTCCCATCTGAAAGACAGCACACCCAGGAGTGCAGCTCCCCCCTTAAGCTGCACTACAGTATCAGTGCTGGAAAGTTAATCCAAACAACTAGTGTAGGAATAGAACATAGAGTCTTCTGCATCAAAGGAAAATGTGCTATCTGTTGGGCTACCAAGACTGCAAGTAAGCATATTAGGTGTCCAGCCCCCTCCAAGGAAAATTACACTGACAAAACAAAAGCTGCACCCAGCAAATGCAGCAACATAAACTGCCAAGTACTCTATATAAGATCAGTAGTAATAGTTTAGATCTGAATGTTGTGGGGAAGCACCATACCTCTCAGCTTATTTTGTCAAAAATTCAGGACAAAGCCAAAAATAATGGAGGGGTGTATAAAATAAGGAGCAACTTGTAAATATTACTCCAATTCACTTAAAAGTAATAGAACAGGATTTGCATCAATATGCATTTTTTGAGCAATAAGAAGTACAAAACTTTATGATTGGTATTACTGACTGACTGTAATTATGAGTAATTTACTAGAAAGCCAAAAATGTTATGAAGGACAGGTCAAATGTCTGAAGGAAAATCAGGGAATTCTGCCAAAACAAGGACAGTTCAGAGATTGGACAGCACTCAAAAGGTGACGTCTGGTCATAATAACCCAGGACTGAATACTTTTTTCAGATGTGCAAGATTTTAAGTGTTGCAGTTATAATTTTCTGAATGTTATTGTAACTAAGAACAAGCCTCAGCAAAAGACTTTAATAATTTGTGGTTTTAATGCCCCCCCCCCGGCCTGATAGCACAAAGGTTAAGGGACAGAGCTACCAATTAGTAGGCCTATGTTTGAAACCTCACTGGGGAGCAACTGGGCAGCAGCAGTTATGTCTATGTGCTAGAAAGGCCTGGCAATTTACTCCTGTAATATGCCACAAAAACCCTTTGGGGTCTTGTTTGGTAATGCCTGACGTATTGACTGTAATCCACAACAATTTGCCAGAAAGCTAGAAATTTTAATAGACCAAAATAATTTCCTTGCTAAAGAAATTTGGATAAAGCCAGAAATAATTGTCTGGGGGGGGGGGGGGCAAAAGGAACAGATTTTAAATACTATTTTTTATCTATTTGTTAATCAGGTGATGGGGCGGGGGGAGCAAAATGAACCGATTTTAAATACTATTTTTTTTTATCTATTAATTAATCAGGTAAAGCAAATGAAAGTGGGATGATTCAAACCCTGTACCTTTGACTACAGGAAGCAATTTATTAACCACTCAGTGCTCTTGAGTAGCAGACAACTACAAAAGACATTGATTGTGGGAGGTCTGGTAATTGGTATGGAAGATTAAGGCTCCAACTTAAAGGTACAATGACCGATACTCCAGACTCTGAGCAAGTGAAGTTACTTAACCAGAAACCCCTACCTTATAGGACATTTGACACATACACACATACTGAATACTTAGTAATCATTTGCATCTTAGCTCACACTCTGTGAAGTTTGTTGCCTGCCTTTCAAATGCTCACATTCTCTCCTGTTGTTGATGTAATGTGCACATCCTTCCTGAAGAATCAGAAACGTAAAGCTAAATTGCATCTGGGTATTACATTTTTTGTAGCTACCTCAGAAACATTAAAGACCATCTGAAGTCTTGGTCGGTTCTAATCTAGTCCTTAGTACTGGTGAATACTTCTGATAAAAGTTGTCATCCTAATAGCTGCTGTGACATGTATTCTCATTTCTCACAGTTCTGAGGTCACATCAGGTAAGCTGCACATATCAGGGCTGTTGTGTATTGCTTTACACATCAAATCTTATTATGGTAGAGTGCTTATTTCTGCTGTTCTGTTAGGTACTTTTTATGGTAGATTGCATAGTTCTGCTACTCTGTTAAGTACTGTATTGGACAGAAGTTCTCAATGTGAATGTTCCTGTCTAGTACTGTGTAATATGTACAGCTTTGGCAGACATCTGTTGTGGAACGCTCCAACATAAAACCCAATTTATTTTTCCACATTGGCCCTAAAATACACTCATTCTGTTCTGTGATGCTCCTGCTATACCTATTCTATAAACAGCAATCAGTAAAGGGAGTTTCACTTTATTACCTTATGATCTAATGTTCCCACATACTGATATTAGTATAACAGAGATACAGAGATGTATTATTGGTTAATTATACACGCGCCCCCTCATACCAGTTTGATTAAAGACAACTTCCCCTTTATGCAGGTTATAGGGTTGTCACCTTTTCAGATTTCTAAAGTGGGACATAGGGTGTGTTAAAATGTCTGACATCACAGCATTTGTAATTGAGACTGTACTGTAATAATAGTGGAATAAATAAAGTAATTAAGCCAGGGGTCTGCCAGCCACTAAGCCCCAGGAGCCACAAACTTCTAGATGCTTTGTAGTGCATTTTAGAGCCATTTCCAAACTTTTGATCCAGTGATGGCCTGAAGAAAAATCATGATTAAAGAAACAAAATATTTCAAGAAAGAACGAAAATGTGTTCATGGTTTAATATTCAAGATAGTAAGAGTTCTCAACAAAATGGGAAGACAAATGCTTACACGTTGATGCAATGCCTGTTCTATTAACTTTCTTCTACAAAAGACCATTATATTATCAATCTTTATTCCCCTCTCTTCCTCCTCCTCCACGTTTCTTCTTTCTGTCTCTTTCTTGCCTTCATATTTCCTTCTTTCTTTATCTCCATTTCACATTTCTTTCTTTCTCTCTCTTTCTCCATGCATATATTTCTCAACTGTCACTGATTTTTCAGAGTGCCCCTGATTTTACGACTTAACATATTCGATTTTCCAATAAATCACTGAGGATTGCAGTCAGTCAGTAATGCAGGAGTTACAGAGTTTCACACTTACTCTTCAGAGAATGCATGTTGATGGAAAACCTGTTGCTTGATTAACTTAAATGCATTGGAATAATAATTAAAAATTGTCCTTAGTTATTTTTGACTTTGATTATTGACTAAAGTTATGTCTCTACATGTCTCTCTCTCTTTCTCTCTCTCTCTCTGTCTCTGTCTTGGACCACCTGAAGTAAACATTACAAGTTAAGTAAATACTAACAGTGGTTTATGCTTAAGCAGAATCTGCTCTGACATGGTTGGGAGCCCACAAGAAGAGCAGTGGCAATACAGATATGGTAATATGTTGTCCACATTACCAAATTTTAACAACCCGTATGCCAACGCATAGACTGTGACTAGAGAAGACTTAAAACAGCATATAAAACATGACATAACTACAACTAAAAAAAGTAATGCAGGCATAAGCTGTGTAGTTATGTCACATTTATTTCAGGCAGATACACTGATTTTAGTGTGACGCAGACAAGCAGATACATAGTGCGGCTCACAACTGCCACAGCAAACTACCACAGAACTTGACAACAGAGGCACTATGCAGAATATTTAAGTGTCACTGGGTTGTCACACTGAACAACTAGCATACAAAAGGATATCAGCAGACAAAGCACATTATAGGCATTAAAACAGTAGTGTGTCCAGTAATACATGTAATAGAAGCTTCTAGATCCCCCACTTTATATAACTGCTATTTATGCTTCTCAACTGTCTAGCATTTCTCAGAATATCTAGATTTTTGCTTCCAAATTTTGGTCTCATAAAATGTATGGGTTTCAGGCAAATCACTGAGGAATTCAGTCAGTAAACACTGACAAACATTTTACGTTTCAGACTTCATATCCCTCAGAAAAATGCATACTATTGTAAAAATGTTTATAAGAACAATATTTAAAATCTGTCCCTGATTTCCATCCTTTGTACTCCAATTATTTCTGGTTTTGTACAAAATTCTTAGCAAATAAGTTTAAAAGTATGTTTGCTAGTATAGTAACTGATGACTCTCTCTCTCTCTCTCTCTATATATATATATATATATATATATTTTTTTTTTGTCCTGCTTTAAACTTCATTTATTATACTTTGCAACTGGCAATCCTATGTTATTTTGCTAGTACAGATCAACCTTGGCTTGATGCAATCTTTGCTGCCAGGCTAGACTAGCAGAAGGCAGTCACGATGTAATACACTCATCACAGCATGGCAGCAAGGAAGCCACAGATCTAACCCACTACAGATCTTTTTTTCTAAAAAAAAATGTTACATCTCCCAAATCCAAAGTTTTCATGCTGGTAGCTTGTCTTACCTATTGCCTCAACTGAACTGACAACTCTGGTATTTGCCTCCATTGAGTTTCTGCCAATCAGTATGGCGCATTGTAGTAGTAGACCTAATTGAGACCATAAAGCCAGCCGATAGCCTATGAATGCAAACAAGGCCCTGCCAGGAGACTGACTGACTTTTATTTTTATATAAAAAAATACTACAAAAGCAAACTGCTTTAGTATCAGCTAGACTGCTGGCAAAAACATAAAGCTTCATCTTTCCTGTATTAACTGTGAGCAGGAAAGGAAGCATTAATTTTTTATAGTATCAACAGTATATGGGGCATTTTCTTTCCCACTCACAGTTAATACGTGGCGTATGATGTAAGTTGTTAATTTATGACTGTCTCCTTCAGGGACAGGTGGCAACTTCAGGTAGATGGGCACAGCCATGTTAGAAACCTCTACCGGGACACTCAGGGGGGCACACACTTTCACTGGAGAGGGGCACATGCCACAGTGTGCCCCATAGTGCTACAATTGCTTTATTCATCTCCAGTGTTAGTTGTTCAGATGAAAAAAATCTTAAATGCTACAGTGTCTCATAAAATCAATATCCAGGTTAAAGCTACCAACTTGTCAGACTGAACAATTAATTTAGCTTAAATCTCCATTGTTCTTTTTTCCAAAGGTGTATGGAAATGTCCCTGAGAAACCAGATGTGTCTGATGCAGAATAATCAGAATAATCAGTCTGGAAAAAATGTACTGCCACTGATTTGTCATTTTGCATGTAACTTTTTTAATGATTTTTTATTAAATTTTACTAATCACAACTTAAGCAAGCATATACACTATAAACCATCAAAATAACTATGTATAAATGTGCCTACATCACAAACTATAATAAGTGAAACAAAGGTTTAAGTCACAGCTAAGATAATGACATTTGTTAGAGAATACGGAGTACACAGCTTTAATTATGCTAATGACTAGTTGACAGAGTTGTTATTTGTTTGATGTACATTATTCTAGAAAGTCGTTTTGAATAAACATCTCATGGAAGATGACTCATACCTACAGTACCTCTATTATACACTGAGCATTCTGGCAAAAATCCAAATAGTATATAGTGAGGAACTGAGAAAAGGACTTTGGGTGAGAGAGCTGGCTCTAGACTTGAATCTTATCCTTAATAGGCTCTATGATGTTTATTTACATCTAACCTTATTTATTTATTTATTTTTATTTAAATTTGTTTACTGGGGTAAAACATTTATGACACCGGTTTCTGTTTAGACAGATGAAAAGATTTGTTTTAATGGTGATTTGATTCACTCAGTGTTAAGGAACCTCAGGTTTAGAATTACAGGGAAGACAGTGATTATTATCAAATGATGAAGATTTTTGAAATGGTGTTGCACGAGGCCTGCAAATAGGCAGCAGAGTACTGGATTTGGAGTAATTTAGAAGGAAACTGAAATGAGATCAGGGAATCTCTTTGCCAAAGGTGTATAATTTCCATCTCAGTTTAGTTTTGTCTTCTATAGTAGATTAAAGAAATTTGGACCTCACTGACTTAACTTGGTAATTTAGGGGGAGCTTGTGAGAGGCAGGTAATGACCCTAATATGGATGAAATTAAGTCTTCTATTGCTGGAAGCAGATGTGTCTGATGGTCAAAACATACATCCTTCATAGAGGTGGACTGGGGGATCACCTTCACAGCCACACATAATTTGTTAAGAATTCACGTTTGCTATAATAACCATGCTGTAGTATATTTTGTTTGAAGCATAGCTAGGGTGGGGAAGGAGGAAGCCACTTTGGGTGCCAGGTACAAGGATTCGGGGAGGGCAGTTTGTAGATACCCATTTGTGGAAGTGTAGCCAGTATCATATCTGTAGTCAGGGCTGAAGCACTATGGCTTCAGCACTGTGTGTGTTGTATTCTGAATTAATTTAACAAGTGGTTTGTAACAACTTTCTGCCTTGAGCTCCTTCGGGAGCTTTTTTTTTTTAATCTTAAGTCATTCACAGAATTATAAGCCTTTTTTGAGTTAAGGGGGGGGGGGGGTGCCATATTGAGAACTGTACTGGGAGCCACAACCATTAACTACAGCTATGCTTTTGTAAGCTACCTCTATTCAGGATTTTCGGGAGGATTTTAACTGAAGTGTGGTAAAGCTGCATTCGGCTTGTGCTCTATATATGTCCTAAGGTTCAGAATTTGTAGAATGAGATTCATATGACAGTTCATCTTTTGCATGCAAACAGTTAATTTTCACGGAGGCTTATGAGCTCAGAATTTATTTTACTAGTGACACAATAAAGACTTTTAGCCTCATCTCCTTACTTGGGCTTATTCTGGTTTTCATAGGGTGGAAGGAAAAGCTTTCTCCTATTTCTGGACGATGCTTTCAGGAGCTTTCTTTCTTTCTTTCTTTCTTTCTTTCTTTCTTTCTTTCTTTCTTTCTTACTTTCTTTCTTTATTTCTTTCTCTCTTTCTTTCTTTCTTTCTTTGTCTTTCTTATTCCACTGCTGCTAATGCATTAATGCATTTATTGTAGTAACATGTAGAGGGAAGGTGGATTCAAGCATGTGGTCAAAGATCTTGGCAATGTACTGTGAACCTTTGTTGTGCTGTATTACACTGGCTGCATTATCTCCAATGCATTATTTATTAGCTGAATTAATTGTAATTGATATAGTATGGGTCTTCTTCTGTAAGCAGGGAGGTGGGGGGGTCTGCCCGATTAGCAATAAAAACTGTATTCAGTCCTCAGTTTGTTCCTGTTTCACCCTTTTCATCAGTTCCAGTTGCTTTTATTGCATTTTTCTTCTTTCTTTTTATTGACTGAGGTATAGAGTTGTATTGATGGTAAGTGAGAATTTGAAAAACAGTAAAGCATATTAAATATAAACAATACCCAAAAGCATAATAAATGTGTGGTGATGCTGACCAAGACAATCACAGCCATGCAGCATGTCTAAATCATTGTAGGAATGCATACCTATAGCAAGGGTTTATATCTGTGCATATACTAAAACAGGAGTATGAGATGTCCAGACACAAGAATCTTACATATGTGTGCATACCCTCTAAAGTGTCTGCTCCGTTTTTGGTATGCTAAAAGCAAGCGGTACATGTATGTTATGACACATAATGCACTATGGTGCAGGACCCATTTATTGTTACTTAAAGCAACGTCTGTAGCCTGCAAGCAGACGTGGGCTACACAACCTTTAGCTATTAGGTTTTAGTTTTTCAGATTCCTATGCATATTCATTCACGTTTGAGCATCTACTGTGTGCAAAGTAGAAGTAAAAACATCCAAAGCCTGCTACTGAAAAAAAAAAACAAAAACACCATAGTCTGTAGTCATGCAGAACAAATCGAATACGTTTTTATAGTCCTTAAGTACAAAAGAAAATGGCATGAACCTGTTGGATATACATTTGGACAGCAGGCAGGTCACTATCAAGTGGTCATAAATTTAACCTACAATGTGTACTCAAAAGCCATCAGAAACATTACCAAGAATAATTACAGGGGTTGAAAGCAGTAGGCAGAGAACCTGGGTTTATCTACAGAAATGGGAAAACATAAAAACTTGCAACAAGCACTGACAGGTTTTGTTAGGCTTGTTCAAAGGAGGGGCTCATTCCCCTGTGATGGGACTTGAAAGTACTGTCAGTACTTATTCAGTTGAGATTCTTTTTTGCAAGGTTACAACAATTCGTACACAGTAAATTGTTTGTTCACTTGTGGTTTTGAACCAGATTTTCAGCTATTACATTGATAAAACGAGGTGGGAGCTAAAAACAGGATTTATGAATATTTGTATATGCTGCATAACATGTTTGTACATGATGCCATATATAAACACAATAGAAGTTGCACAGATTTTTCAAAATGTCTTTTTTATGTGTTATAACAGGTAGAAGGGACCAGCAGAGGATATGACTTGAACAACCTTCTGAAATTGAAGGAGCTCAGATGAGAAATCTTGGATGAATGCCTGTGTTCAGGCAAGGCTGAAGAGGTTAGTAATGTCTTTCGGCTTTTCCCGGTTAGGGGTCACCACAGCGGAACTGCGGTCTGCACGGCTGAAGAGGTTACCAATGCTAAATGTTTGCTGAAAACAAGCTGTCTACAGCACTAACCTCAGATGATATCTGGTCCATGCAGTACTGCTGTAATGTACCTATATTGTAATTGGAAGGTTTGGATTTTGAATTCTGACATTTAGATCGGATGACTGGATTTCTGTAGTTCTTCTTGGCTGTTTTCTGTAGATCATTAAAAACATTTTTGAAAAATCACTTATAATGGAGCAGGATAGGTAGGAGGAGCTATGAAGTAACTTTCTTTTTACTAAAGTGTGTTCTTGTTTTATGGAGTGATTTATATTTATTTTGAATCTGTATACAGTGTTTTGGTTAAATACACCTAAAATGAAGTAGAAGTGTATGTATGCTGGTATTTTTGCACTATTGTAAAGTGTGAAGAAGTCTCAAACCCCCGAAGATGAATGTGCTTGCGTAATCATGTTGAGGTGCTTACTTTTGTTTACATACGTGTGGAGCTTTGAACTTGTTGAGCATTATTATGTATTTTATTTTGTGACTCCATATGGTTGTAATCAGTGCCCCTGGCCTCACAGAACCTGTAACAAACTTTCTGCTACTGTATAGATAGTGGTAGTGTTAAAAAAGCAAAGGGTCTATACCACTGACATGTGGAGTCATTGTTCCTTAGCACCATAACATGTGCTGTAGGATTCCCACACTGTGAATTCATGATGGTACCTGTCAGTAGTGGCAAGCTGTCATGCATCCAGTGGGGGTATTACTGAAAGAGCTGCAGGATGTTGTGTAGCCCCCTTTTCCCTACAGCCACGAGGCAATATATAATGTTGATCTGAGTACCTCACAAGATGCCATGTGTTACAGTAAATGTGCACTGCTGTCTGTAACATACAGTGTGGCATGATGGGAGTACAGCAGCACTTTGCTGAATGTGATTAGTGCCACATTACATACATTAATGCCATCAGTTAACATGTCACACATACTGCGAGATGCTGGCACACTACTTCTCTTAAAACAGCTGCATAATTACATTAGCTATGCTGAGACTTCAAAGCTGCCCTTAGACTGTGCGGGATTTATGACCACCTGATACAATTGGAGTTCATTAGCAAGTCATGGAGCATGTGACTTATATAACAACTCAGTACAGCAACTCTGGCTGTCTTTGCATTATTCTAAGTGGTAACAGCAGTTGTGATTTGCAAAAACAAATATAGGCAGACTCCTACTATTTGTAGGTCACTATCATATTACCTGTTACTCTATTTTATGACTAGTCACCTGTTAGAAATATGGAGAATGTTTACTTTCTCCAAAAGCTGGCAGAAGCTAAGCTAGTGACTGTTTATAACTTTTTTCTGTTATACCCTACAGAAGTAAATATACTACTTATAGTCTACTGTAATGTATACTGAGTTGGAAGAGAAGCCCCATAACGTATTATGTGAGAATAAAGCCATCTCTGATTACATTATTATAATCATCTGCTTCATCTAAGATGCACTATAGTATAGGTCTTTGTAGGATTACTATTATATAATCGAAGATGCAATCCTTCGAATGCATCTTGATCGAACTTGAAAGCAAGAAACAGCAAAATAGCGAAACAGCATATAAGAGATTTCTTTCCCTGGGAAAGAGATCACTTGGCCACCTCTGTTACTTTGCTGTTTTCCTCACTGTAGTGCGATCTTGGAGTTGGTATATTTAAGTAGGGGGGGGGGTGGGGGGCTTTATGTAATGTTTTGAAGTTTTTATTTTTATTTATTTATTTTTTTTTGTGGAAAAGCGATTTGTTTCCCTGGGAAAAAAAAAAATCACTGTTCCAAGTGTTCGGGATTGTAAGCTTTCACTTACATGGGGTCAATAAATCAGCGTTCAGTTTTTTAAGCTTTCACTGATTTAATATAGACCCTTTTTGTAATGGCTTGATCACCACAACAAGGCACAGTGTGATGTGATCTGCAATGCTGCTGCTCTTGGATATATCTGGTCACAAACTGCCTGCAGCTTTCCTGCCACAAATGGTCAAAAATGCTGTGCAGACATGTTAATGCAGTTGACTTTTACTATTGTTCTTCCAGAAACATCATAATGTTTTGATTGCCAGGACCTTATAATGACCATTATGTCTCTGTGCCCTACAAAGATTGTATATTATAAATCAGTGGACTGTCATATGTGTTCCACTGATGCAGGATATGTGGAATAAATTGTTTTATAAGATGGAAGTACATTAGTATAATATACACAGTTCACATGTTTGGGGGTTATGTGTGTACATGTATATATCAACACACCCCATTTTTGTGCAAGTGTGTGCTCTCATTTGCACATGATCATGTATGTGTCTCTGCATGTATCTGCAGAAGCCCAAGAACATATATGTGCATGCACATACGTATAAGCATGTCATTAAATTCTGTTGTATGAGTGCATATAGCATACATAACACAATTGTCCTCTCAGAAACACATTTCAGCCACAGACTCTGGACACTAATTGTATTGACAAAGCCACCATGTAAACACTGCTTTCCAGTGGCACTGTGGACAAGCAAGTTCTGCAGTTGTGATGTTTAGTATGCAGTTAACTCTGTATTGTGTGTTGTATCTATTCTAGAATCACCACAGCTGTGCAAAAATGGATATGGCCGTCAATGCAGAGACATTAATAGCACACACCTTGCTTGATTTCTACTGTATACACCAACTGCTTCACCATGTATTGAATTAAGTTGTAATTCACAGTTGATATTTTACTTCTATACTGTCTATGCATGTGCTTTGATTACCACAGTTCCCAGGACTTTTTAATGGCACTTCGTCTAGCTACTGCTAAGGAAAACCAACTTCCTTAACTCTAGTAACAGACTTCTTATTGACAGTGACATTCCATACATATCTGCATCCTTTTATGGGCCATGTTCTCTTGTGTTTGGGTTGAGTTCCACATTGCTTTCACTGCTGTTTTCGGTATATTGAGGATTTTTAAAAATTTGTTTTTTTCTCAAATTACCTTCACTCATGCTATAGCAAGGGGCAGTTTGCTCAGTAAAATGCTGTCTCTGAAATTCTTCTAGCATAATATGCTACATTGCTGAGTCTCAGGTTTGACAGTGATATTTGTTTGCATGGACAAATTACAGTGCATCATGTTAGAAAATGATTTTATGTGCACTAGAGGCTTATTCATGAATCACTCCATGCCACAATTATAAATAAAACTGCTATGCCTTACCTATGCTGGCAGTAAACATTTTGTGGTCAGAATCTTACGTGACAATATACCACATCCACGTCAGATTTAAGTTAGAAGTAACCAAGCCAGATAGGCTTACAGATCACAGAAAAGGATATCGGTTTATACTGAAGCTAGCATAGACTCCAACACAAAATGCTGAAGGACAGTTTAAGTAATTAAAGATTGATGTGCCATGTAGCAAAAGGCTCTGATATTTTATAATGAAGGCAAAACTGTCTAGGCTACAGAGACATAACATATTTTTTTAGTTTAAGGTTTCTCCTACTACAAAAAGATTGAAGCACTTATTTATTAATTATGGATCACAGTTATTATTTTTAAGTTAGAACTGTGTACAGTTTCCAGAAACCATAGGTAAGAAGGGTTACAAATACAGCTTACTGGGTATGGTTTCAGGAAGTAACATCATTTGTAGAGTCTAAGTTGTACCACATTACTTGCCTTTTTGTGGTTTTTAGCAATACCTTGTAGTGTGAACATTTTAGATTAAGGTGATACCTAACAGACGTTGCTCAAAGCAGATTGCGAGATAAAATAATCAAAATAACAGCTCTGCACTTATTTAAAGCTAGCAAGATGGAACAGTCCACTGGAAAAAGAATGCAACACAACCCTTGTGCTTGAGAAAGCAAAGGAAACCACAAAGATGCAAGAACCTGATAAACAGAATTTAGTAAATATGGTGTTACATTGAGATGCTTGTTTTACCACATCCCAGCCAAGGGCAACAGACTCAATAGATTGCAAACTGCCTGCAGTTACAGCTCATAACTAGTTTTATTTTTAAATGTCCGAAATGTTTTGTTCACTTGAGTCATTCATTTTCTTTCCTGTTCTGGGGCTAGTATTTCTTTCAGTCTTGTTCAGCATTCAGTCTGCTCTTCATACTCATCCATGGTCATTCCAGCTTATGCTCTGTCTCTGATTTCTCTGTGCCTCTGTAAAGTTTCAGTGAAGGAATAATGCCAAAAGTGATAAGTCTGCAAGTATATATATACATATTACACAGACACACAGACATACACAGACACATACACACACACACACACACACACACACACACACACACACACACACACACACACACACACACACACGCACACATGCACACACGCACGCACACACGCACGCGCACACACACACACACACACACAAACACACACACACACACACACGTGTGTGTGTGTGTGTGTGTGTGTGGATATGCTCTCATGTTTATATTAGTATCACATTATCACATCAACATGAACCTCACTGTTACACTTTGTAGTGTTAATTGATTTTCTATGCAATAAAGATCCAGTCTTATTAACTGTGTCTTCATCTTCACAAGTCCACACTTGCTTGTATCTGATTCTTCTATAGCCCCGCAGAATAGTTCACCCTATCTTTTCTTCCATTTCTGTCAGGCCCCTCTCACAAGCTTGTTAGTGGCTAAAAGGCTTGGATCTTTTCTCTTTCATAGTTGCATCTGAATAAACTGTCCTATCTTATGTTACTTCTCTAAACACAGCTTGAACATTCTCCTATTACCAGTACTTGTATATTGCCTGTTAGTTATGACACACAATTAAATGTAAATATATTAGCTTTGCTGATACCTTGTAAGGCTATAATTTCCTATATGCATTGCTTACACGTGTGCTAGTAAACTTCATTTATACAAAGCCTATAGCCTGTAATATTGTCATTTCCTATAATGTATTCTTTGTGAGTGGGCTGATTATCTTCCCTCATGCATTTGCCCACTGCTTCAACAACTGTTCCAGCCAAAGGTATGTTTAGTATTTACTTTTTTACTAAACAGCACCATATTTACAGTTCTAAATTCATGAATGCACAGAGAATCTGCTCCTCTTGTGTATTTCATTATGTTACTAGGACCACAGCTGTACTTGTTTGAATCTCATTGCTATTTTGATTTTCTCGTAAATCCTTGGACACTGCAGTCAATCAATAATGCCAGACATTATACTCTAATACTTCATATTGTTCAGATAAATGCAGAATTAGTGAATTAGTATAATAGTTAAAAGAAGTCCTTGATGTTAGGGCCTTTGATCCCCCCATTATTTTTGGCTTTGTTCAAAATTCTTCAGCAAAGAAGTTGAGAGGTATTGCTTTACCTAGTTTCACACCTTCTCTTGAGATTTAGTAGCAATCAAAATCCCATAAGTGACTCACAGGTGTCACATGATTTCCTACCTCACCAGTTTTGCTTCATAGCTGTCTACTAGGTTAATTTCCACTAGGGCCTTAAAGCATAGCCATACATCTCAAATCTGTGACAAGTTCTTGTACCTTTGATAATTGTAAGCAGAGGCTTGGGAGATTAAACATTTACAAGCAGAGGTCTGGGAGGTAAACTCTTTAAAGGCTGCCGATGTCCATTAGAGACACAAGAGCCAAACCATGGATGAATTGCCTGTTTTTCATCCAATTGTCCAAGTTATACTAGAATTGGGTTACGGAGGAACTCTGATTCACATGAATGGGGAGCCTGTTCCAGAGAAGGGTTAGTCTCTGTGATGCATACCTGTCTCACTAGCATGTCCTAAGAAACTTTCTTGCCCTGCATTTCCCTTTGTGACTACGCCTGGCTGGATGCCTAGACTTAAAATAAATTAAAACAATCTCTGCTGCCTCATCCCCTCTACGGGAATAGAACCAAGCTTCTCCTAGATGCATAACTACTGAAGGAACTAAGAAATTTCTTGCCCTGCATTGCCCTTTGTGACTACGCCTGGCTGGACACCTAGACTTAAAATAAATTAAAACAATCTCTGCTGCCTCATCCCCTCTACGGGAATAGAACCAAGATTCTCCTAGATGCATAAATATTGAAGGAACTAAGAAACCTTCTTACCCTACATTACCCTTCGTGACTACATCTGGCTGGATGCCTAGACTTAAAATAAATGAAAACAATCTCTGCTGCCTCATCCCCTCTACGGGAATAGAACCAAGCTTCTCCTAGATGCATAACTACTGAAGGAACTAAGAAACTTTCTTGCCCTGCATTACCCTTTGTGACTATGCCTGGCTGGACGCCTAGACTTAAAATAAATTAAAACAATCTCTGCTGCTTCATCCCCTCTACGGGAATAGAACCAAGCTTCTCCTAGATGCATAACTACTGAAGGAACTAAGAAACTTTCTTGCCCTGCATTACCCTTTGTGACTATGCCTGGCTGGATGCCTAGACTTAAAATAAATTAAAACAATCTCTGCTGCCTCATTCCCTTTATGGGAATAGAACCAAGCTTCTCCTACATGCATAACTACTGAAGGAACTAAGAAATTTCTTGCCCTGCATTACCCTTTGTGACTACGCCTGGCTGGACACCTAGACTTAAAATAAATTAAAACAATCTCTGCTGCCTCACCCCCTCTACGGGAATAGAACCAAGCTTCTCCTAGACGCATAACTACTGAAGGAACTAAGAAAGTATGTGCAACTGCTGCTAAACCTCTGTATTACTTTATTTGTCTAAAGTCCTGCTAGGTGTTTCAGCAGCTCCTTTGCCAGGAAAGCCAGCAGCCAAACCATTCTTAATTCTGTATCTCCCATACTTGCCCCTCTTCTAGCTCCCTGATTTACACAAGCCTCTCTTCTCTCCTCCCAGTCCAGGGATTTGCCCTGGTGGAGCCACAGGTGCACTTTAGCATTTGTCCACTAGATGGCACCCTCTCCTCACTACTTTTGACTTCCCATATATTCGCTTTACTCTCTTGTATTCTGTATAGTTCTAAATTTTCTATTTTCCCTCTTTCTTTTTCTTAAACATCAGGCCCACTCTATCCTACTAAATCCCTGTCCCCTGTACTTACCTCCTGCAATCAACACTCCACTGATAGGTTCTCGTTCTTCTCCTGCCTTCCTTGGCTCTTGGCTTTACCCACTCCGTTTGCCCTGCGGGCTCACTCTGCTCCCCTACCCTGCCCCCATATCCCACCCGCCCCCAGCACCTCTACATTTATTCCTTCATAACCACACCCACTACCCTGCCTGGCCAATTAGTCTCCATTACTCTGTCAACACCCACTTCCTAATCCCACCCATATCAACCATCACTCAACTCTCCTTTCCCTCACTAATATTAGAGATGTACCTGCTCCTCTGTACATACAACTCTCTTGCACCTGTAGATTACTCAGCCACAACATAACTACTCTTAACAGCCCTATCCCACAATACTTTCAAAACCCTCATCCTTCTCTATTTTACTACTACTTCTTCTCAACATATCCTATATCTATTACCTCACCCAGCCCATTAATATTAACCACTCACAATCCTTCCATATAACCAACCATTTTACCTCACCACCCTTATACTCACACACCCCAATATCTTCCCACCTATATCCTATAAAAAAATCTACTCTTTCCATATAAACTTATTACCCCTCATAAATATTCTACCCCCTTAGTAACTAACAAATCCTTCACAATTATAATAAAGCCCAACCTATATTCTAAGCAGTCCAACTACCTCTCCAACCTAATTCTATATCTAATTACCATTCTATTATCTGGAGATATTCACCCTAACCCAGCCCCCCCCCACCACATCCACTATAGACAAGTCCATACTACTTACCTCTTTAAACTCCCAAAGTATAGCTAACAAAATCCCAAACCTCCATGCCTGGCTTATACATAATAAACCTGACATCATGTCCATCTCTGAAACTTGGTTAAAACCCCATATAAAAGACTCTGAAATAACACCACCCAACTATTCTATCATTAGAAAAGATAGATCCCACAAAAAAAGGGGGAGGAGTAGCTCCCCTATACTCATCCTCCTTGTCAGTTACTCCCTATAACAAACCTACTCCCCACTTCAATAATGCTGAATTACTCCTAGCACTACTTCAAGTTAGCAAACACAAGCACATATGTATAGCCTCCCTCTACATCCTCCCTGGTGACAATATTTTTACACTCGAGGACATCCTCTCCTGGCTTTCCACCAACATTAGCAATGAAACAATAATCTTGGGAGACATGAATATCAATTGGTCCTCCATTCAGTCTCCCACAAACCCACTTAACATCAACCTCTATAATTTCTCACAGCTAATCATCTCCATAACCCGCTCCTCAAAAAACCTCTCCAGTGGTAGTATCCTAGACAGGATTTTAGTCTCTCATCCCCATTATTTCTCTGACAGTGGAAACCCTTCCCAATCCCCTTAGTGACCACTTACCCACCTTCACACATCGACTCCCTTCACTCTTACACCTTACTCATAATTATATTACTACCCGCAACCAAAAAAACTTTAACCCCATTACCTTTTCTAACTCTCTAAAAGCAATAAATTGGAACATTCTAAAAACTCTACCTCTAGATATTGCTGTTGCCCACTTCAACTCAACCTTCTTAAACCTCCTAGACCACCATGCTCCCATAAGGACAAAAAGAACAAAAATCAAAACTGCCCCTTGGCTAACCAAAAACACGCTAGCAACCATGCGCCTCAGAGATAAAGCTTGGGCACATTACCAGAAAAATAGGACTACCCCCACCCATAATGAATACAAAACACTTAGAAATAAAGTAAAAAAGCTCATCATCACTGATCGACAGAATTACTTCTCCATACTCCAAAACAACAATAAAACAAACCCTCAAAATTCTGGAAAGGAATCTCCACCCTCCTTATTTCCAGCAAAACAGACAACCCCAGCCCAGACCCCAATGCTCCTGACATAGATTTGGTTAAACAATTTAACTCTTTTTTTCATTGATTCTATTTCCAAACTCACCTCATCATTCTTTAACATCACCACACCCTCCACCCCACCCCATTCTCCTCTACTAACACTATACCCTCCACTTCTGCTTCTCCTTTCATTTCTTCTCCATCACCACCACCCTCAAATACCCCCTCTTCCCACTCCCCACCTTTCTCATTAAAACCAATACCCACATCTACCATAAAAAACTCCTTCAGAAACTGAAGCCATGCTCTAATGCCCCAAATAACATTCCTTCATACTTTCTTAGCATAGCTGCCGAAGCCATTGCCTACCCCATCAGCATTCTAATCATCCGCTCTATCCAAGAAAGCATAGTACCCCAAATTTGGGAAAAGGCTTTTATCATACCTTTACATAAAGGTGGCAATAATAACAATATTACTAATTTCCGTCCCATCGCTATCCTGTTTCCCATCTCTAAACTCCTAGAAAAGTGTATCCATCTACAACTCCTACCACATCTCTTAGACAATCACCTACTAACTCCCACACAACATGGATTTAGACCCAGTCACAGCACTATGACAGCCCTCCTCTCCTTCCTGGAAACTGTAAATAAAGCCCGGGACTCCAGCCACATTATTTCTACCCTCCTACTTGACCTCTCTAAGGCCTTTGACACTATCTCTCACAATCTACTTCTAACTAAACTCTCTAAGCTTAACCTATCACCTTCCTCTCTGAACTGGTTCTCCAGCTACTTATCCAATAGATATCAAGCAGTAAAATGGAAAAAGGACACCTCCTTATTCCTTAATACCCCAACTGGAGTTCCCCAAGGTTCCATACTGGGTCCCCTCCTCTTCAATATATTTATAAATGACTTCTGCAACTCTATCCCTTTCTCAAATATCATCCAATACGCAGATGATTCAACTATTATCTGTTCTGCCATGTCCATCCCTACACTCCTAAAGCTTACACAAGATGCATTCTCAACAACTGAACAATGGATGAAAAAAAATCACCTAGCACTTAATGCCTCTAAAACCAAATTAATGGTATTTACTCCCTCTAAAGTCACCTCTTTCAATACAAACACATTCTCTATCACTAGCCATAACAACACATCTCTGGAATTGGTGTCAGAGGCCAAATTACTAGGGGTCCAAATTGACAGTCAGCTTAAATTCAATTTCCACCTTCAACTAAATATATAAAAAAAACACCAAAAACTTGGCATGCTCTACCGACAAAATCGTTATCTCATGCCCTCCACTAAAACCACTCTCTCTACCTCATTTCTTATCCCCTCCCTTCTCTACGGAGCCCCACTCCTAACTAACCTACAATCTTCCCTTAAAACACAACTTTCCTCTTGCTACAACAAAATTGCCAAGTTTGCCACCAGCCATAAGTCCTCCACCCATCACTGTTCTTCTCTCCACAAACTAAAATGGCTAGAACTATCCAATCATCTCGCCCACACTCAACTTACTCTTGCACATAAGCTCATTTTCAACCCCTCCCTCTGTCCCTCCCTTTCCTTTGCCTTTAAAATGCACCTACCTGACAGAATACCAAGGTCTAACAACCAAAACCTAATAGAACTGTATAAACCAACTCGTCCCCCAGGTAAAAATCTCCTATCCTATGGTCTAGCACGTCTCTGGAACTCCCTACCACCATCCATTCGTACCATCTCTAACCGCCTTCTATTCAAAAAATCTCTTCACTCACATCTAGTATCCCAGTGGGAATGCTCCTGCTCTCACCCCACATAATTTACACTGGCAATTTCCATTTTACTTCCTCTCCTAACTCATACATCCTTCCCTTGTACTTACTAAGCTATGTACAAAGAATGTATTAGAATGTACCTCTTAAGTGCAAGCTTCCTTAAGATGTAATGGCTTCTCAGTATTTATACTGTAATGTTCCTTTTTACCAGTCTCTAGCATTTGTAATGTTTTTCACTAGTCTGTACTATTTTGTAATGTTTTTGCTCTATTCTGTAACATTTGTAAAAATTGTGACCTAAAAGCTTATTGTAACCTTGCTTGTTTTTGGAGCTTTTCTCCCCGGGACTCCATTGAAAACGGGTTCATCTTGTTCCAATGGACTATCCTGGTAAACCAACTGCAAATAAATAAATAAATAAAATAATAAATGTCCTGTTTATAGCACAGGCAAGGACTAAGTCTTTAGAATAGGTAATTCCAGTGCTGTTTGTTTTGCGGATATGCAGGAGGTCCATTACAGTGGGATATTATGCTGCATCTATATGTTGTTAATATTTGAAAAAAAAATATTTTAGAAACCTTTTTAAATGTATTAAGGAAGTTATTGGCTTGCTGTGTCATGTGATGCATATACATTGAATGAATCTAAATAGGTTTGAATATGCACTGATGAAGGGAGTTATTCCTGAAAGCTTTGTTTGTGTGAATCATTGATTAATAAATATATCTGGCACTGGTAGTCCAGCAGTTTTTGTATGTATAGACATAGAGCTCCTCTCAACAGCCTGCTGGAGGCAGAATACAGAGATAGGGATTTGAGGTTGTCTGCAAAAGACATGCTACCTATGCCCTGTATTCTTTTAGTGAGAAACCTCTGTGAACATTCCAATTGTTGGATGTGTATGATTAAGTACATACCAAAGGGGACATTGTACTCTGAATACAGTGGAACAATGAACTTCTTGGACCTTGATGTCATACTTTTGCTTATAAAGTTGCACAACATAGAATGATTTCCTCACTACTGTAGACACATGATGGTCAAAGGCTAGATTACTGTCTATGGGTGCCCTGAAATCTATGACAACTGGTTCGACTTTTAGGGGTGTGTTGTCAATATGATAATTATTGGGGTGGATGTCTACCTGAAGGATACTATTATGCATTTTTTGGTACTTAGTTTTAGTCCATGACTCTTAACACAAGTTATTTGTCTGTGTCAGCCCTTTCTGGAGAACATTAGTAGCTGTGGAGAAGTCTATGACAGCTCCTAATTTGCAATCATCTAAAGAAGACAGCATTTTTTGCAGGGGGCAAGCAACCCTGCCCCCAACACCTCCTGCTAATTATATATTTTAACTCCAAGAAAACACAGTTCATGGGGAAAGGGTAAAATCCCCAAACCCAAGAATCACCCAATCTGCTACTTTTGTTATTAGGTGTCGACCATCTGTTTAGCTGACCAAATTTTTTCAACTACACAGATGTCAACAAAAGTGTTGTTTGACAAGACTACTGACTACTATATATATATATATATATATATATATATATATATATATGTATATATATATATATATATATATATATATATATATACACACACACACACACACACACACACACAGCGTATATATATATATATATATATATATATATATATATATATATATATATATATATACACACACACACACACACACACACACACACACACATATATATATATATATATATATATGGGTTCATATCAGATAAACGACACGTCGTTCCATCGACAGCCGGCAGATGGACTTCAATTAACCGACACGTCAAAACAACGAAAACTAACATAAACGAAACTCACTCAACCGACAAGTCTAAACTACATACTAGCACTAAACAACACATACCTGCAAGTACAATCACTACCACAAAAACACATACACAACTACATACATACTCGCGCTGCTACCTACGATATACACCTCATACACTCCACACCACAACAACAATAATTAAAAACCAAAGCGGATCCCCACTCCAAACACCACACACACAACACAAGCAAACCAAACTCCTACCAAAGCAACACTAAACCTGACATGCACACCTATCGACAACCCTGACCCAAACCCTAACCCTAAGGTCCGTCACTCTCGCACGCTCACCTAACCCGAGCCCTAACCCTAACTCACTTAACCCACCCCTAACCCACAAGATATCACTACTACACACTTACCCGACCCGAGCCCTAACCCTAAATCACTTAACCCACCCCTAACCCACAAGATATCACTACTACACACTTACCCGACCCGAGCCCTAACCCTAACTCACTTAACCCACCCCATCCCCACAGACCGTGTACATCGCACACTTACCTTACTCGCACCCTAACGTCCGTCACTACTGCATACATACACATCCCTTACACATTTCACTTACCTCCGCGTCGGTGTCGGTTGACTGACTTTCGTTGATTTCGGTTTTCGTTCCTTTGACGTTCGGTTAACTCACGTTCGTTGGTTTCAGGTTTCGTTCCTTTCACGTTTCGGTTACTTGAAGTCCATCTGCCGGCTGTCGATGGAACGACGTGTCGTTTAACTCATAGGAACCCATATATATATATATATATATATATATATATATATATATATATGTCAAACTTAGATCCCCTGAACTAGAGGAATAAGATAAATAGGAGAAGGAGGGCCTTGAGTCTTACCAAAGACCTCAAGGTTGCTAGTATTTTTAACCCAAATCTGCACCCAACTATTGCATTATTTGAAAAAGTATGTGAGAATGATTTTAGAACATTGATGGGTACACGTGGTCAACTGAATTTGTTTGACAACAACCTTACTCAAATAGAGAGGGATTCCTTGGATAGGTTGAAATTTGCCAATGTCCGGATTATGAAACTGGATAAGGGGGGGGGGGGCGGTTTGGTTTTTATGAACAATGAGGATTACTTTTCCAACATGGAGACATTACTTAAAAGTGAGGCTTACATGAAAGTATCCCTAAATGAGATGAATGGGGCTTACCATAAGATCATGGGGTTCATTGAAGATCTTTTTATTGAAGGACGTATTGATTTGGACCTTCTTAACTACTTAGAGATTACTTACCCAGTGACCCTGACCTTATTTGGGCTGCCAAAAATTCATAAAAACCTATAAAAGCCCCCCTTCCATCCCATTATTGATGGGAGACAATTGATAACATACGGTTGTGCTAAATTTGTTGATTTAAAATTGAAAGAGGCTTTAGCTAGTGAGACACAAATTTGTAAAGACTCATGGGCATTTTTGGAAGCCATTAGCAGGCTCTCTTTCGATAAGAATCTTAACTTTCTCACAATAGATGTTTGTGATCTTTACACCTCTATTCCACAAGATATTGGATGTGAATGGGTGAGGGATTTTCTTTGGGAGAAACATTTAGAAGGGCAAACTATTGATATAATCATTTATTTGTTGGAATTGGTCCTTAACAACAATTATTTTTTGTTTAACAAACATTTCTATTTACAAAAAATGGGTGTAGCCATGGGGTCTCCATGTGGAGCTACCTTTGCGAACACAGTGATGGCATTTTGGGAAAAGCGTTATCTTTTTTCAGATCCCATTTTTCAGGAAAGGACCGCATAGTACACCCGTTATTTGGATGACATTTTTATTTTATGGAGGGGTTATGAAACCTCAGCTGGTATCTTTGTGGAGCACATTACAAAATACACTAACTTTTTGGAATTTACATGGGAATTTTGAACCGATCGGATTTCCTATTTGGATGTTGAATTAATTAAAAGTTCCACTAGGAAAAGTTTTACCTCTAAGATTTTTAGGAAACCCACGTATTCCAATGCCTTCTTGCATTTCTCCAGTTGCCATCCACAGCACCAAAAGAGGGGTGTTGTTAAGGGGCAACTTGTTAGAGCTTCTAGGATGGTAACCTTGGAGGATAATTTTTTTGCAAGAATGCGATACATTAAGGAATATGTTTATGAAACGTGGGTATCCAATTAAGTTGATTGAAGACCTTATCGAGGACGTATCTAATAAAAGAGCATGTGGCTCTTTTAAGCCAATTTTGAGTATCAAAGAATGTGAAATGGCCTCAGGACCTGTAAGTGATTTGACAAATCACTTATTATGTACATCTGATGGTCCCTTGATTTATGATTCCATTAATGATGTGGGTTCCATTCCACAGAATAATGTTAGTGATGTTGATATAAGTAGATCGAGTTTTATTACAACATTTACTTTGGATGCCCCTCTTTTAAAATCCATTATTACTAAAAAATGTTTTTTTGTTTGAGGACCAACTAGTTAATAAATATATTGCTGACTGCCCTCACATAATATTCCGAAGAGGGATGAATTTAAAAGTACGGCTTGAACGTAACAAATCCAACTGTTATCGCTCATATTGTGGGATGTACAAGTGTGAAAATTGTCGCTGGTGTAAATACATCAAAGTAGGGAATTCAGTTACAATAAGGAAGGTTAAGTTTTACATCAATGATAAATACAACTGCAACACTAGGGGGGTGGTCTATTTAGGTTTATGTTCCAAATGTCCCGCTTTTTATGTGGGAAAAACTGATAGACCACTCAAAAATAGGATATATGAACATTGTTATGCAATGCAAAAAGGGGACATTAATAATGCTCTGGCTAGACATGCATTTACTTTCCTTGAGCATGATTTTCTTTTTCTGGCCATTGACAAGGTATTGGAAAATGGTAGGGGTGGTCCGACTAGCTTGAAACTGGAAGAAAAGGAAGTTTTATGGCAGTTAAAATTGAATGCTGCAGATCCACCAGGTTTAAATGAGGTGGTTTCGATCAAAAGCATTTTAAAATTAAAAGCTTTACTAAGATGATAGGAAGAATTATTATCTAATTAATTATTTAGTTTATATTTCATTTAAAGTATGTAACTAATTTGTATGGTAATCACTTTAACTTTTTGATGTGATTTAATATAATAAGTGAGTTATTTGAGACATATATTTTTATATAGACTTTTGGAAAATGACTTGGTATTTTTAAAATGGAGTGGGGTTATTTATTTAGTTAATGACATCATCATTTACATTGTAGTTAAACATGTGTTTGTTATTTTTAAAATGTCTGAAGAAGTTTGTATATTTTCAGTAAACGAAAGCACTTACAAGGATTATTTTGCCTCCAGCATGGTGTTTTCTCTCTTTTGTTTATCTTGTTTTAAATATAGAGTATTTTGTGTTTAATTTAAAATATCATTGAGCCACAGATGAATGCATTTATATAGAAAATCTTTCTAAATGTTTTAAACACACTAGCCCCACCTCAGAATAAAAAGAGACAAAACCAGTCCTGCTCCATGAGTATCCTTTGCAATGAAACCACTCATAAATCAAACAGACAGAGCCTGGAAGGTCTGAACGAATAATAAAAAGCTCCTACTTTACTTGCATATGGACAACTAATAAACCTAACAAAACAACTTGTCATCAGAGATAAGAAAACTTATTACTCCACCAATCAAAACACACCCACAAAAATCCAAACCTGTTCTGGGCCTCAATCAATAAACAATTCCAGGAAAAGCTATACAGCCAACACCAAACACACATAACAATATGATACTTGGGCTAACCGATTCAATACCTACTTTAAACCGACATTAAAGTCATTAACCAACCAGGCAACTAATCAATCTCTTGATGTTCCTACTCAATCAAATAACTTCTTTCAACATTTCTCCTTCCAATCAGTTCCCACAGATAACATCAAAAAATACCTCAAAAATTAAAGCCTACTACGAATGCCTCTGACAATCTACCTGAGGAATATCTTAAAATAGCAGATGGGGCGATTGCTTCTCCAGTCTTATTTCTGATAAATTGATCCATATCTTAAAATAAAGTCTCCTCGCTATGAAAAAAAAAATCATTATCCCACTGCTGAAGAGCAGAATCAATGCAAATCTTTCAAACTATAGGCCAATTGCCATTTTATCTCCCTCTATTAAAATATTAGAAAAATGTATTCATACACAACTTGCATGGATTGTGCTATCCCAAACAAAACCAAGACTCACTCCTCCAAGAAAAGGAAACCAGTCTGGTGGACCCCTGCCATAAACAAGCTATACAATAGACGGAGAAAACTAGTACAGAAAAGAGTATAATCCCAAGAAGGGAAGACATCCCTGATCAGTATCAGCAAGAAACTACGTTCCTTCATAAAATCATCCAAGGCTAGCTTCGAAAGAAAAATTGCCATGGACTCCAAAGATAACCACAAGGCATTCTTTAGCTATGTCAAGAATCTAAGTGGCAATTCTCAGATCTGCTCAGAGTTATTGCAGAATTGCACAAAATACACTGAACCAACCGATATAGCCAACATCCTGGCAGACAGGTTCAGTGCAAACGTCACCCCCCTTTCACCCCCAAAAGGGCCCATAACTATACCAGAAGAATGTAGTGCCCCTGAAATCACAGACACTCAGCTTAAAACAGCCCTCTCCAAAGACAAAAACACAGCATCAATGGGACCAGATGATAGCTCAAAGATGAACTAACCCCTCACCTAAACACACTGTTTAAACTCAGCCTCTCCACAGGCTACGTGCCCACAGAGTGGCACACAGCAAAGGTTATTCTGCTTCACAAAGGTGGAGCCACAATGGACCCCGGGAACTATCACCCTATAAGCCTGACTAGCTTGGTCTGCAAAGCTATGGAGCGCATCATCATGGATCTTATTAACAGAGACATAGGAAACCTCCAGACACTGGACCCTATTAAGTTCGGCTTTGTTAAGGGCAGATCATGCCTCCTAAACCTGGTGGACTTTTTTGAGACAGTTACCAAGGCTATTTATTGAGGGAAAGATGGCCCACACAGCCCACCTAGACCTCGCAAAGGTCTACAACAGCATTCCCCACTCAGGTAGTATAGACGGGTCTATATCATGAAATTGAACTTCCAAAATGTCGAACACCATAAGTTCGAATTTGGAAGATCGAATCTGGATAACATCGACACGTCAAAACAGCAAATTTTTTCCCAGGAAAAAAATTTGCTGTTCCGAAAAACACATACATAACACAATCACACCAAACACCTTCAAAACCTACACTAAACCAAACATACACCACTATCTATGCACTAACCTTAACCCAGCCCTAACCCTAAAGTCCATCACTACCGCACATCTACCTGACCCGCACCCTAACCCTAAAGTCCGTCACTACCGCACACTTACCTGACCCGCGCCCTAACCCTAAAGTCCATCACTATCGCACACTTACCTAACCAGCGCCCTAACCCTAAAGTCCGTCACTACCCATTCGTACACTTACCTTGACCCGGTCCGGAAATGCCGAAGCCGCAGAAACGGCCAACTGAATTCTTTGCCTGGGAAAGAATTTGGGTTTCCGCGGCTTCGACATTCTCAACTTTCGACTTAGCAGGTTCGGCCTTCCAGTATTCAGTGTTCACAACATTCAATTTTGTGATATAGACCCATTATAGACAAGCTCACCAGCCTGAACATAAACCTCTACACCACAAGATGGGTTGCCAACTGGTTCACGGACAGAACCCACATGGTAAGAGTTGCAGGAGCTAGGTCTGACTCTAAACCAGTTACAAGTGGTGTTCCCCAGGGCTCAGTCCTAGGACCCCTCCTGTTCGGCATATACTTCTCAGAGGTACAGGCAAGCACAGGAGGACTATGGCTGACCAAGTTCACAAACAACTGCAAGCTAGGGGCTATAATTGACTCTCCGGCTAACACAAACATCCTCCAAAAGGGTCTCACGGAGACAGATACCCGGTGTCAAAACCATGGCCTCAAGCTAAATGCCAAAAAGTGCATAGTCATCCCCTTTGGAAAAAACAAAGTACCCACAAGCTACCACATAGGTGGTAGCTCCCTAAATACGGAAGATGTAATAAGGGATCTGGGGACCCAAGTAGATAGTAACCTCTCCTTTGATAAACACATTTCCAAAGTGGTTAGAAAATCCTTCTATGTGGCCGACCTAATCACAAAAGGGTTTGCATCCAGATCAAAAGAGGTCATTGGGCCCCTCTACGCATAACTCATCAGACCCATCATAGAATACAATGCCCCATCTGGGATGTACCTTACAAGACACCTGCAACAACTGGAAAGACCATAGAAGTACCTCACCAAGAGGATCACTGGCCTCAAGCAGATGCACTATGCAGCTTGACTGAAGAAACTCCAGCTGTACTCGGTTGCATACCACCTACTCAGAGGTGATCTCTGCCTGATGTACAAGGCCATGTCCAACCCAAAATTGATGGACATGATCCACCTAAAGAAAACCATATCCTGTCGAGCCACATGCTCCAGGGATCTAAACCTCACCACAACAATAAATAGGACATGCTGGAGGGATTGATTCCTGTCCCAGAGACTTCCCATGCTCTGGAACAAGATTCCAATCTACATTAGGCAGAGCTCCTCACTAACCTTCTTCAAGAGAAACCTTGACGAGTGGATGGGAAACAGAAAGTTTACCCCAGGGATCACTTCAATGACTCTGTTGGACAGAGGCACAGGGAACTAATCTAAGGGGGCGGCAAAAGCCAACACATTTCGGCTAGGCTTATAAATGCCTTCGGGCAGATAAACTAGTACCTACCTATGAACCTATGAACCTATAACTGTTATAGTAATGTACATTTAGAATCTGACCGAAAAGAGTCCAAAGGGATCAATCCATTTACTTAGCCAACAAACAAGCAAAAATAGATAATTTCAGTCAATGGTCAGTTTTGTAGCTGATCCTATCAATTCAAGCATTTTTTTCCTCCTCGCAGCTGACTGTCAGTTTCCACCAACTGCTGTCTTCATTCACCTGGTCTACTGGACCTGCCTTAGTCTATGCCAGTCTCAACCCAACCTACAACTGGAGCAGGTGAGGAGTTGAAAGATTAGTGCAAAGTCATACTACTGGAGATTGCCATAACTTCTGCCAGCCCTTGGCAACCTTATGATCTCTGTAATCAGTCCCTTTAGGAAGTGTAATGTATACTTCATCTCATGAGAAACCTCCTGACCAAGTAGCCTAAGCACTTATGCAGGCTCTTAATGCTGCTTATTGCAGCAAGCTTAGGCTGCCTCCCTTCCCCTGCAGCGCCTTCAGTGCCAGTGCCACTAATCCCACATAGGTCATCTAGGGCACAGAAGGAGCTTTATCCCTCTGCACAATGGGGCCACTGTCATTTCAAGAATTTTGTCATTGTATGCATTTATCGAGTTTTCAGTTGCCATGACTGATGAAAAACAGCCTAGCTATATATTTATGGAATATGTATCTTAATGCATTAATGTGTTTTTGTGAGAGGAAGGGAATAAGCTTCATGACGAGTGGTGTGATGATAAGTACAATAAATCTGTGAAAATGAGTGTGTGTGTGAGTGTGTGTGTGTGTGTGTGTGTGTGTGTGTGTGTGTGTGTGTGTGTGTGTGTGTGTGTGTATTATTAATATATAATATAGTCATTGCAACTTTAAAAGTAGTATAAGGGATTGCCATACAAAGAATGCACATGTCATATAAAGCATTGCATTTCTAACCTGGAGCCAGTCATTGCAAGATGCCTGAAGTGTTACTAAGCTGCCATGTTGCTCTGAATGAAAGTTACCTGTTTGACTAAACTGATGGTGTAGGTTGATTTTTATAAGATTATCTGTAAAACATCATTGGAAAATCATAAACTGTGGTGGATTAAGTGCACCTTGGGTTCTGGATGTGATTTAGGTTCATAGGTTCATAGGTAGGTACTGGGCTATCTGCCTGAAGGCATATATTAGCCCAGCCACATTGTGCGGTATTCACCGTCCCTTTGGTTAGTTCCCTGGGCCCTTGATCTAGCAGCTGGTACCCTTGTCCCCTATCTAGTAGAGCTGTTGGTATGATCCCTGGTGTGAACTTTCTGTTACCCATCCACTCGTCAAGGTTCCTCTTGAAGAGTGATAGTGAGGGGCTCTATCTTATGTAGATCGGGATCTTGTTCCATAGCAAGGGAAGTCTTTGAGAAAGGAATCTATCCCTCCAGCATGTTCTATTCATTGTTGTGCTGTGGTTTATATCCCTAGAGTGTGTAGCTTGAGTAGATTTGGTTTTGCTAAGACGGAGCATGTTCAACAGTTCTGGATTGGACATGGCTCTGTATATTAGACAGAGATCGCCTCTGAGAAGGCGGTATGCAATAGAGAAAAGCCTTAGTTTTTTCAATCATGCTGCATAGGGTAACTGTTTGAGGCCAGTAATCCTCTTAGTGAGGTACCTTTGTGGTCTCTCCAACTGCTGGAGATGCCTAGCCAGGTACATTCCAATTGGTGCATTGTACTCAAGTAATGGGTCTGATGAGGGAAGAGTAGAGGAGCACCACTACATCCTTAGATCTTGATGCGAACCCTTTCATGATCAGATGGGTCACATAGAAGGATTTTCTAACCACCTTGGCAACATGGTTATCAAAGGAAAGCTGACTATCTACTTGGGTCCCTAGATCCCTTATTACTTCTTCAGATTTCAGGGGGTTACCTCCTATGTGGTACTTCACGGGTACTCTGTTTTTTCCAAAGGGGATTACTATGCATTTTTTAGCATTTAGCTTGAGACCATGGCTTTGACACCATGTATCAGTCTCATTAAGGCCCTTCTGGAGGATATCCATGTTGGCTGGAGACTCTATTATAGCACCCAGTTTGTAGTCATCCGCAAACTTGGTCAGCCACAGCCCTTCAGTGCTTGCCTGTACTTCTGAGAAGTATATGCCAAACAGGAGGGGGCCCCAGGACAGAGCCCTGAGGCACTCCACTCATTACTGGTCTGGATTCGGACAGAGATCCCACTACTCTTACTTTGTGGGATCTGTCTGAGAGTCAGTTTGCAATCCATCTTGTGACGTAAAGGTTTATGCCCAGGTTGGTGAGTTTATCAATAATACCCGAATGGGGAATGGTGTCAAATGCTTTAGCAAGGTCAAGGTAAGCTGTGTGTACCTCCTTTCCCTTATCTATAGCCTGAATAACTGTTTCAAAGAAGTCCACCGGGTTCAGAAGGCATGATCTGCCCTTGACGAAGCCAAACTTTGTGGGGTCAAGTGTTTGGAGGTTCCCAATCTCTCCATTTATGAGTTCCATAATGATTTGCTCCATTGCCTTACAGATCAGACTGGTCAGACTTATTAGTCGGTAGTTCCCAGGGTTGGTTGTGGGCCCACCCTTGTGCAGCAGAACCACCGTTGCTGTGTGCCATTCTATGGGCACATATCCTGTTGAGAGGCTGAGACTGAACAGGGTATTCAGATGCGGGGTTAATTCGTTTTGGAGCTCGTGTATGACACAGCCCAGGACACCATCTGGTCCCATGGAGGCAGTGTTTTTATCTTTAGATAGAGCCTTATTAACCAACGTATCACTAATAATTGGAGTTACACAATCCCCTGGAATAGTAATAGGCCCTGCAGGTGGTGAGGGGGGGGGGGGATTTGCACTGAACCTGTCAGCCAAGATGTTGGCAATGTCTGTGGGGTCAGTGTATTTTGTTCCATTTTGTACTAGCTCAGAACAGACCTGAGCATTGCCATTTAGGTTTTTGACGTAACCATAGAAGGCCTTATGGTTATCCTTGGCATCCTTGGCAACTTTCTTTTCTAAATTGGCTTTAGTTGACTTTTGATGAGGGCCCTCAATTTCTTACTAATGCTGATCAGGGATGATTTTTCTACTTGAGATTTGGCCTTTTTTGTATAAGTCTCCTCCTTTTATTGTATAGTTTGCTTATGGCCAGGGTCCACCAGACTGGTTTCTTCTTGCTTGAGGAAGGAGTCTTGATTTTATTTGGGATAGCACGGTCCATGCAATCCTGAAGATGTATATAAAGTGCCTTGGTGTAGGATTCTGCATCCTGGATATCATTATCCTTCTGCAAGGGAATAGTGAAGCTGTCCACTTCTGACACAAGTAGTTTGAAGTTTGCTTTGGAAAGGTTTTTTACGATGGTTTCTTTGACTAGGGGAGGTGAAGGGGTGAGGATGTCCAGGGTTATCAGTTTGTGGTCTGATCTGACCAGAGAGGGAGTGATAACGGGTGTGGTACAATGGGCGCCCATATTTGTGATGACCAAATCCAATATGTTGTCCCCTCTAGTGGGAGAACATACCAGTTGTTCAAGGGCATTTGAATTTATAAATTCTATGAACCACTGGGCATAGGAGTTAGAACTTTGATAGTTCACCCAGTCCATACCAGGGTAGTTGAAATCACCCAAAATTATGGTGTTGGGTAGGACCTTTATATTTTCCAATGCCTCAAGGAATGCTGAGTGAGCATATTGGGACCATGGGCTCCTCCATGCAATTTTCTGGACCATACATGATTGCACTGACCTGCCATTTTTTTAAATTATATTTATTGCTTGATGAAGCAAAATTTGTGAGTGTGAGAACTCTTGACCATTTTCCATGAAGGACCAAAGCAACATTTTCTAACCAATTATAACACAATTAGCCATTTTATAACATTTCAACCACAATGGGCCACCAAGTCTACTGCCAATATAATCCAGTAATACTTATACCTAGCAATTACAGTCACTTAACTGTGCACATGTCAAATGGGTCTATATCATATCTTCGTAATTCCAAAATGTCGAACACCATATGTTTGAACTTGGAATTTCGAATATTGAAAACATCGAACGCTCAGAATAGAGAATTTTTTACCAGGGAAAAAATTTGCTGTTCCGAGAAACATACACCCAACACGAGTACACCAAAATAAATAAACCACACACATACATTTAACAAAACCCAACCCCACACTAAACCACACATACATTACTAACTATCCACTTACCTTAACCCGCACCCTAACCCTACGGTCTGTAACTATCGCACACATACCCTACAAATTTATATACAAATAAACTAATTAATACACACACATACAGTTAACAAAACACAACCCTACACTACACCATACATACATTACTAACTATCCACTTAACTTAACCCTCACCCTAACCCTAAGGTCCATAACTCTCGCACCACAGTGGAGGAAATAGCGAAGCAATGGAACGGCCCACCGAAATCTTTCCCTAGGTAAGATTTCGATGTTCTGGGGCTTCGCTATTTTCACCATTCGATATTTTGGGTTCAATGTTTTCACATTCGGCGTTGTACCTCTTCGGAATTTTGATATAGACCCACAAACATCTAGTTGTGATAAAATGGCCATAGTAATGTATTCCAACTTGCTTTGCACAAGTGCTAACTAATCCTGGAAAGACAGGCTAATGAGTGTTTAACTTGACCTTGAGAGCCATGGTCAGACATTCTCAACTAGAGACAGTCCCTCTACCCAGCAATCATATATTGTTTATACCTTAGGTGTCTGATTTTGGTAAAAATAAATCAATGAATGAATAAATAAATAAATAATCATTATAAACCCAATAACATATTTCAAGTTTGTTTCACACAAATACACAGTAGTCCAAGTATTCCAACATATGTCACATACATGCATACTGGTCATGCAAAGTCAGACTGTTTAAACTGAGCAAAAGACAAGAGGGTAAGCTACTTTTCTCCATGGCAACCCCACTCACCCACTCGGCAGTTATAGCCAGTTTTCTATGTATACTTCATCTGCCTATGATAAAAATAACACCTCTCAACCTCTTAGCTCAAGAATCAGGGATACAGCAAAAAAAAGAGAGACAAAAGTCAAAATCAAGGACAGATTTAACTTTTGCTCTTCTATACTTAGAAATATGCTTGAATGACAGTTTTTGTACTGGTAAGCATTTTCTAAAGTATATGAAGACAAATTCAAATGTCTGTCATTTTGACACTTTAATCCTCAGTAATTTGCTTGAAAACCATACATTTTAAATGAAACCAAAATCAGGGAAAATCAAGGGCTTTCTGCAAAATCAAGGGTAGTTGACAGCAATGTAATTTCAAATTTGTTTCACACAAACAGCCGTAAGTACTTCAACTTGTTTCATATCGACACACATTAGTTCTGCAGCCAGACTTTTTAAACTGAGGAAACAGCAAGAGGTCAATTACTTTCATCCACAGTCTTTACCCTCATTCAATAGTTATAGCCACTTTGCTTTGTGCAATATATCTATTTGTGATAAAGTAATGTGTCTCAGTATCTCAGCACATGAATCAAGGACAAAGCCAAAAAATAAATAAATGACAAAGGACAAAGGACCAAAATCAGGGACAAATATAAAAGAATGCTCTTAAATATATAGAAAGTTGCTAGAATAACTGTTGTTGCACTCACTTGCATTTTCTGAGGAACATATAGTCTGAAACTCAAATATGTATTAGTATTTAGTGACTCCAATTTTCAGCAATTTTCCAGAAAACCACAGATAATACAAAGAAAGAACAGACCAAAAATATGAGGCAAACTCTGAGACAATCTGCAAAGTCAGGCACAGTTCACAGTTATGCAGACTGTTCCCTACCCAGGCCAACAGGTATAATTACTTTGTTGCCTATGCATATGTCAGATGTCTGATTGTAGTTTAAAAATGATAAAATAAAATAAAATAAGAATGCCACTGAGGCAATTTATTTTGCAGCATTTCACACAAACACACAGTGCTTTTGCATATCATGAATGAGTGATGATACAGGAATGTCGGGATGTTGCCTCCAGACATCACACTTTGTTTTTAAATAGACGGTAAACTCTGGACTGCACTTAATGTTGTTCATGTCCATGCTATGTGCCCAATAATCATATTGACCACTTAGCTGCAGAACATGGGACTACATTTCTATATGGCACTGTTGTTTTCTGTGACTTAGTCCAGGCACAAGCAGAGCACAGCTTGAGTTAGCCAACTAACAGGAGTTCCTTAAAAGTGAGTTTTTGGATCAAAAGACATTTTGTATTTAATTTTAATATATATTTTTATACCACATGAACAAATCCTGGTAAATCTATAGGGCTGAGTTTAACCTGACTGATGCCCCACCATTGGCAACAGTAATCAAGGAGCCTCAATCCTCAGCACTAGCACCAGTGGGGGATGTACATTGGGAAGGATGACAAGTGCACACACAGTAAAGTCCATTTTCCCTTAAGAGCACACAGAGACCACAGTCAGTCTGGGGCTGGTTCCAACCTCTTTCTCCAGGTCCCCAGTAGTACTCTCCACTGGCACAGATATAGACTTGGATCTCAGCTGAGTGGCTAAGCCAAGATCTCTAGCACCCTCTCTGTCCAAGCAGTGCTTCATGTCCTTGCCCATGTAGCTGACACACACACACACACACACACACACACACACACACACACACACACACACACACACACACACACACACACACACACACACTCTTGGACATTTCATTTATACACACACATACACACACACCTGGTAAAGGCTGGCACAGGTTTACTAGCTATGCTCCTTTCTGCCCAGACTATTAGGTAGTTTTGACTGCCATCAGCCACATCCTTATCAACTACTTTAAGGCCCTTAACAAAGGATATCCAGTCTTACTGTGTAATGTTCCTATTAATCCAAATGGTAGTTTGACCAAGAGCAAGGCTATTAGGAGTGGCCCACAGTGTCACCAAATAAATATGCAAGTACTCTCAGAACTTAAATATGTCTCACAAATATCAGCCACAATGGAAGGTTTAAATATATTTAATAATAAAAAACAAAAGAACAAGAAAATAGAAAATAATCACAGTTAAATTAGAGTTCAAAATCACAGGAAATACATAAAACAACACTGTAGGGCAGGGCAATCTCAGATAAATAAAGAAAACATCTAAGCTATACTTCACTATATTCCTGTCTGAATCTAAGATAATTACTAATACTCTAGTTAACTTATTTACAGAGCAAGCAGGCAGATGTGGTGAGTGGTTGTTTGCCAAAGACAAAATACATAATGCTTAATCTCTCTCCACTGGTGCTCTTCTTCCTCTGAGGAAACCTGGCTGAGTACAGCCCCCATCCCATGGTTTGAAGCATCCACCTGCACAACAAATTCTTTGCTGTAATCTGGACTGCCTAACACAGGGGGTCCTCCCGATGCTTGTTTAAACTTCTGGAATATCTGCTCACATGCTGGGATCCACACTACCTTATTTGTCCTGTTTTTCCTTGTCAGGTCTGTGAGGGGAGCAGCTATGGTACTATAATTGGGAACAAACTTTCTGTAGTACCCTGCTGTCCCTAAGAATGCCCTCAACTGCTTTTTGGTAATGGAAACTGGAACACAGGAGGTTAATTTCAGAAAAGTAGCTGAAAATGTAAATTACTTTATGCTAGAGACAAGATGCCTATACTAGGGGGGCTCTCTGTGTTATTTTGAAAGAAAAATAATTACAAGGCTTGAGATGTGAAAATTGTTTTTTGACTTCCAGGATCTATTGCTAAAAAAAGTGTAATTTGACATATATATGCTAAAATTCAGTGTGTTTTTCTCTTCAGGAAAAATGTCACTAGACCCCCCCCCCCCAAAAAAAAAGATGAAATTAGTACATGACATGTACCTACTAAACAATGCAAAAGAAGAAAATTAGCTAGGTATTGCAAACTATAACTCAATGAGCATTAACAGCTACAGTATAGTAAAATATCTTTTAAAGAGAAAGCAGATGAACTATTAAAAGTAGGATTAAATTCAGATGTCAACCAAAAGTATGAAACATTATAACAGGATGATGAAAGTTTAGGAAGCATAGGAGTGATTTGAAGACAAATATAAAGTAATAAAACAATGGGCTATATTTCAAATGAGTTGCTCTCAATTTAAGTCTGATCTCAGTGTAAGATTTACTTCAGAGTAAGTCTATCTATAAACAGGTTTACTATGGTGATCAGATTCCAAAAGACCTGCTCTCAGCCTGCTCTTGGTGTAAGTGGTCACTTATGCTGACAGTAAGTTTTTTGGAGTTGGGACATATGACAGATTATGGGAGCAGATCTATGTCAGATACAGAAACAAAATGCTCATAAACTGAAAAAGAAGGTGTAGCTATAATGTGCTTCTGTGAATAAATCAATACATATTTTTACAGAAGAACTTTAACTGACCACATACCACTTGAAGCCCCCTTTGGCAAAATCAGCAGAAAAACAGACCTAGGAGTAGAAGGGAATTCCTCAGTTTATAAGTATATACAGATCAATAAAAAAGAGGGTAGAGGAAAATATTACTTACATTTTGAGACACCCCATAGTTACAGGAGCGAAAGGAGTGAGTGAGAGAAGGAGAGAGAGAGAGAGCTATAGCAGGGAGGGGTACACATGATAAAGTATATAAACATGACAGAATTTCAACTGCCAAAAGCCTTAATTTTAATAGCATTGGACACAGAAACTGAAAATAACCAATTTTAACGCATGTGAAACATTTCCAGTTTTACTAACACCCTTCAAAAATGGTCCAGATGCCAACATTGTAAAAAAAAGATTAGAACTATAATGATAAAATTATAATTTCTGCAGATTATAAATGTATGTTTTAAAAGGTTGAGGTTGATAATTCTAAAAATATTACCAAAGAGGTAAAAAAAGATTGCTTCTGAAGCTCATCTAATAATGATGAGAGTAAAGTCATTTTTAAGAAAAAAGATATGGCTTCCAAATGTGGATTAAATGATAAAGAAAAAAAAAATCTGTATGTCTGTTTACTTTGTTAAATTAACATTCCACAAAACACAAGCGTTCCTGGTTAGATGTCATAGTTGTTTCATAGTGCGTTTTATGAGCATACACATTGCAGTTATGGTCCAGTTAACAATAAAGGCCATTTACGGATATTGACAGATGACGGTTATAGTATTCTTATTGTCGGCAGAATTTCTCATAGTTAGCATACCAGATTGTATAAAATCTGCTTAATGGTTTAGATTTCAACAGTGCTCATTTTAAATAGTTTTGCGTAACCCAGGGAGTAAATCACAGAAGAGTAATTCCATTATTACCTGTTATATAACTAATATTGCGCAAATGTTTATGGTTAGTGTAACTCCAGCTCCCTTATTTTCTGAAATAATCTAACACTTCTTCACCTGTCATAATAAATCCCTTTCTCTTGTTATAGACTTCTACTTCCCTTTCTCAAACACTTATCACCCTTGTTGCTCACCTTCCACATAGTTTTATCAACATCTTTAACACCATCTATTTTACATTATAAACTACTTTTGTTTCTTTTTACTTTTCTTGCCTTCTTTCCCTCTTTTTTAATTTTGTTAACACCATCAAGTCCCACTAAACTATTCATGGTTAGACTGTCCCCCGGATTCTCTATAGCTTGCACTGCGTGCAAGATCAGTGCAGGCGCTCAAGCAGGCAATATGTCTGCCGTGCGATCTAGGAGCAGCCTGCAGGGGTGTGCATGAGCGCTCCTGCACTAATCCTGCACGGACTAAGCCCCTGTATGCAAATCACCTCATTTGCAGGTGAAATCTATGCAAATGAGGTGATTTTGCAATCCAGGAAGCTTGCAAACGGCCGTGCAGGACTAGTGCTATCTGAAGAAATGTACTTGGTTAGTAACCGAGTACATTTCTGCAAAATCCAAAACGGAGCTGTGACAAATTAAGGCTGCATATCGTGTAGTAAGCATGCCAATGGCCAAGTATAAGGCCATTGGCATTGCAAAAAGTAAAAACAATACAAAAATCAACTTTTATTTTTTTAGCCGATCTCGGCCCTTTAAGCGTAGGGCAGCAGTGTGCAAACGGGATCGGGGGAAATAACAAAATGAACCTAAATTAAGCATTCCAACTAAAGTCAGTATTCTGCCATGCAAGTCAATGGCAGGCAGAAGACAACATGGCCGTGAGTAGTGGCTGGTAAGGGGGGAGGCTCAGTATGAGACATGTAACTATGCATTAGCAGGCAATCTTATGCAAATGAGGGGAAGGATAGTGAATCCCAGTTCCCAATTTTCCTCAGCATGTTAGTCAGGTCCCAGCATTATAAGAGTAGGAATAGCTTGGTGCAAGCCTAGGAGTTATGTGACATTATTAGGTATCCAAGGAGAACTAGCATAGCTGGCAGGTGAAATGTATCAGAATCAGCCAATTACACAGCCAGCAGACCAGCCCAGCCCATAACACTACTATAAACAATGCAAACACCTTCCCCTCTGGTTTTTCCCACACTCTACACCACCAGTGTAAACAAGTGGGGAACTTTTATCACTCACAACAGCAAAATGTTAAAGGCTGCAATAGCTATCATACAACAACTTGTGGAAGAGGCTGAGGGTGGTGAGGATGTGAATGCTGTCGACCAACCCACAGTGAGGAGACGGAGAAGAGTGTGCAGACCCAGGGTAACCTACCAGGGGCTACATGAGCTGGAGATAGTGGAGTGCTATAGGGTGGACAGGGACCTCCTACAGCATATTGTTGAGCTGTGCCGGCCACACCTGACACACAGAACTAACAGAGGGGAACCCATCCCAGTGGATACCAAGGTATATGTAGGCCTACGAATACTAGCTACAGGTACCTTCCAAAGGCCAACTGGGGATATGATGGGGATTTCACAGGCATCAGCATCCAGAGTACTTCACCAGTTCCTGGATGCCACGTCAGCACATGTTGGTGAGCACATATATTTCCCCAACACCCATGAGGCGTTGGTAAGCAATATGCAACTGTTCCACCAAATAGCAGAATACCCTGAGGTAGTGGGTGCTATAGACTGCATGCACATATGTATCAAAGCACCACCCGGTGAGCAGGGTAGGGTCTATATCAACCGCAAGGGCTTCCCCTCCATCAACTGCCAGGTCATGTGCGATGCCCAGGGCATAATAATGAATGTGTGTGCTGGCTTCCCTGGAAGGTATCATGATTCCAACATCTGGCATCTGATGCAGCTGTACCAGAGATTTGCCAATGGGGACATCCCTGATGGTCACCTAGTGGGAGATGCTGGATACGCACTGGAGCCGTGGCTGATGACATCCATCAGAAATGCACACACACCTAAGCAAGAACTCAATAATGAGGCACACGCACAGACCCAAATTATAGTAGAGCATGTGTTTGGGATGCTCAAGTCATGGTTCTGGTGCCTGGACACATCTGGTGGAGCCTTGCAGTACTCACCAGCTACATGTACCCAAATTGCCCTTGTATGTGCCATGCTACATAATATGATCCTGTGGAAACAGATGCAGCAGGAACAGCATGGGGCAGGGCCAGACAGCCCCCCCCCACCACTGCCAAGGCCTGCACAAGCACAGAGTGACTCAGAGGAGGAACAACCTGAGCCTGCCCAAGTAGGCAGAAGGAGGCATGACCAGTATGCCCTGGCCTTCACAAAGAGGCAACGCATAGCACATACACTAACACAGGAGGGACTCAGGGAATAACACCTCTCTCTGACTCTCACATACAGTAAAAGGGATGCCAAACATTACACTACCTGTGTTTAACCATGTGTAGGGAGTGTACTATGTGCATTCAACATAGGCAGCCCTGCAGCACCATCCTCAATACTGGGACACCCACAAGGTAAGTGACTCACACATGCCAGTCAGGGGGGTTCACATACCCAACAACAGTCACAGCCAGCAGCACAGGTGTAGACAAAAACTAACAAAGGCTGTGCTATGGCCTCTGAATGAGGCCTATGGGTAACCTCCCCCCTCAGGCCTACACAGACAGACTACAGCAGGTCAGGCAGTGGGATGTCAGTTTTGAAGGGTAGGAAGTCAGAAACTAATATTTAGGTAAATAAAAGGTAAGATCTGTAGTACATTGGTATGCCTCTAGTTAGCATTATAGGTAAGACTACAGAATGAAATGGAGTACCCGACATATCAGTACAGTCCTAGCAAATGTGTACAAGTGTCAGGTATGCCCCCCATCCTACGTAGTAATGTAATAACAGTCAGGTGTGCCCCCCCAATCCTGTGTAGAAATGTAGAAATAGTCAGGTGTGCCCCCCATCCTATGTAGTAATGTAATAACAGTCAGGTGTGCCCCCTTCAATCCTGTGTAGAAATGTAGAAATAGTCAGGTGTGCCCCCCCCATTCTATGTAGAAATGTAGTAACAGTCAGGTGTGCCTCCCCAATCCTGTGTAGAAATGTAGAAATAGTCAGGTGTGCCCCCTCATTCTACATAGAAATGTAGTAACAGTCAGGTATGCCCCCCCCAATCCTGTGTAGTAATGTAGAAATAGTCAGGTGTGCCCCGCCCATCCTATGCAGAAATGTAGTAACAGTCAATGCAAAATGATCGACGGATACCTTGCACAGACAGCATGCTACCTGTAGGTATACAACACAAAGGTCAGCACTGCAGTACAAACTATCTGGACTCGATCCACACATTCAATACAGATGGGCATACTGAGCATGCCCACACACTTAGAGAAATGAAGGCAATGTCAGTCAACAACATACTGAAAGGTCATACTGGGCATGCTCACACACTTAAACACATGAAGGCCATGTCTGCAAACACCAGTGGACCAGACATATCTGGCAGTCACAGATGTTAGTGCAGAAACTCCTCAGTATGCACCACTCATGCTTTGCACACACAGTGGATAGGAATACAGGCATATATGTAAGGGCAACACACTATAATAAGCCAAAAGTAGATGTACATGGATGTGTGGAACAGGGTGACTGTGACAAGGAGCCATCCAGGCCTGTCCCACCCAGCACACAGCCAAAGGGCCACAACCACACGAGGGTCAGATGTCACTCACTGCAGATACTAGCCACCAGTATCTGTCAGCATTGCAGACTATGTGGTGCACGTGCTAGCTGTGCAACATGACTGTACAAGGAAGTATTTATCTAGCAGCTGTATACACGTACCTGTGAAATATGACCCAGTATGTGCCAGCATGTGGCGTGTCAACCCCTAGATGAATGGTATATGGCTGATGCACACACACTGCCCTCTCCATAGCCCTATTATGACAAGCATGCTTAGGTCATCCACTGTGAAATACACCTTTGGGAGAGCTGTAGCCCAGTAATCTCTGTGGTGCATCCCATAACTGTGCACTGCTGTAGTGTGATAAACTAGTTACGTAGGAGTTCCAATCCCAGACATGGCAACTGTGTGTGTGTGTGTGTGTGTGTGTGTGTGTGTGTGTGTGTGTGTGTGTGTGTGTGTGTGTGTCTGTCTCTGTGTAAAGAGCAATGGTTTTTAAGGTGATCAGACTAACTACAATTGAAATGGTCTACTTTGGTAAGGCTGCTGATGTCATCCACCTAGAAATACACCTCTAGGAAGTTTGTAGCCCAGTAATCTCTGTAGCATGTGCCATAACTTCATACTGCTGTAATGTGATAAATTAGTTAGGTAGGAGTTCTAATCCCAGACTTGGCAAGTGTATGTGTCTGTCTGACTGTGACTGTGTAGAGAGCAATGCTTTTTAGGGTGGTCACACTCCCTACAATTGAAATGCTCTACTTTGGTGAGGCTGCTGATGTCATCCACCTAGAAATACACCTCTGGGAAGGTTGTAGCCCAGTAATCTCCATAGCACGTGCCATAACTGTGTACTGCTCTAGTGTGAGAAATTAGTTAGGTAGGAGTTCTAATCCCAGACTTGGCAAGTTTGTGTGTGTGTCTGTCTGTGTAGAGAGCAATGATTTTTTGGGTAGTCACACTCCACACAATTCGAATGCCCTACTTTGACAATCCTGCTGATGTCATCCAATGTGAAATACATCTTTGGGGAAGGAATTCTCCAGTAATCCCCATGGTGCATCCTATAACAGCTGCATGCTGTAGTGTGATATAGACCTCTGTTTGGGGTTCTATACCCACACATGTCGGTTGCGGATGTTTTGTGTGTGTGTCACTGTCTGTGTAGGGAGCAATGCATTTTAGCCTAGCCACACTCACTACAATTTGAATGTCCTACTTTGGCAATCCTGCTGATGTCATCCAATGTGAAATACACCTTTGGGGAAGGAATTCTCCAGTAATCCCTATGTTGCATCCTATAACAGCTCCATGCTGTAGTGTGCTATAGACCTTTGTTGGGGGTTCTATACCCACACATGTCGGTTGTGGATGTTTTGTCTGTGTGTCACTGTCTGTGTAGGGAGCAATGCATTTTAGCCTAGCCAGACTCACTACAGTTCGAATGCTCTACTTTGGCAATCCTGCTGATGTCATCCAATGTGAAATACACCTTTGGGGAAGGAGCTCCCCAGTAATCCCCTTGGTGCATCGTATAACAGCTCCATGCTGTAGTGTGATATAGACCTATGTTAGGGATTCTATACCCACACATGTTGGTTGTGGATGTTTTGCATGTGTGTCACTGTCTGTGTAGGGAGTAATGCATTTTAGCCTAGACACACTCACTACAAGTCGAATGTCCTACTTTGGCAATCCTGCTGATGTCATCCAATGTGATATACACCTTTGGTGAAGGAGTACTCCAGTAATCTCCATGTAGTGTACTATAACTGCATAGTGCTGTAGTGTAATAAACTTGTTAGGTAGGGGTTCTAATCCAAGACGTGACAGGTGTGTGTGTGTTAGTGTGTTTGTAACTCGTATCCTGTGTGGAGGTGGGTGTGAGTGTGTGACACCTGGGCCCAATGTGGAGCGGGATTTGCAAATTTCTTATATGGTGGCCCTAGTATATATCACAATGTCCACCATACAGGGATAACAGATGTGAAATAGCCGAGAGGCTAGGGTGCAAATCCATACCCATACATGTGACATCAAGGCCAGGCAATCACAGTTAGCAACTCTAGTATTACCCAGAGCACACTCTCAACCCATGTCACACACACACACACACACACACACACACACACACACACACACACACACACACACACACACATGCCTAGACAACAGCCTATATATGGGTAGTACACTGCATATTGGCCACTGATAGTAAATATGGAGTGATTGCAGTGGGCTACAGAGGGCATGGCACCCTGTCCATCTGTCCAATAGGCACGTACATGCAGACAGTGCATCTTCCCCATGTTCCTCAATGGACACCTGCAACACCTGTGGTGCCATCACATGTGACCCACAAAGGACATACCATGCCTGAAAACATGCCCTGCATGCACAGATGCCACTAACACCAGGGAATGACGTTAGCATCCTATCAATGTAGGTGCAGGGTACACCTGCTGTCCATTACCAGTTCCCACCACAGGTGGCCAAGACTGACACATCTGATGATAATCTGTGTACACAACATGAGCCAGACACCACATGTACAGTTCCACATGTCACTGTATATGCAAGTGGGAGATGTGCACATCCCAGACACTATCCATGTCATGGACTAAGGAACACATACATGGCAAGTGATGCATAGCATTGGCCACAAACAATAGTGACCCAGGTGACTGGATGATGGATACAATACCCACCTGTGTGGCAAATGCAGAAACTACAGCCCTGAGCCACAATGCAGACCATTGTCATGTGGCCTGATGCCAAAGTATATTCATCACCTAGCCTTGTATAACCGTCTGGCACAGTCGACCACCACACACCTGTGCAGAAATGTACCCATGCATGTCAGTACTGGCACCCTGTGTGTTTGTGTGTGTGCTGTATGATGCGTATGATCCCATCCACACTCACTACAACCCCCGTTGGCATACTGAAGCATTCTGTCTGATGTCAGGCACCTCCCCATACCCTTTGCCCATATAACCTCCGTATGACCCATGTGGTGCATGTGATACCTGCACAGTAATGTGTCGTGGCAATCTCACTAGTGATGGGTTGTAATCCTGGCCCTGCCAAGTGTGTCAATGTGTGTGCATCCCTGTGAGAGGGTGGCTGTGTTGACACTGGCACCTGTTCATGTGGACAGGCATGTGTACTTCACCTACCATATAGCTACAATATCCCTGTTGCAGATGTCAGTCACCATCACATATATGTTCCAAGGGCTCCACAACAGGTAACCTATGTGGTGCATCCAATAACTGCATAAAACTGTGATAGTACAACATAGTCGTCAGGGGTTTGATACCCTGTGCTGGTAGGTGTGTGACACAAACATGCTTAAGTTTTACTCTCCCACCCCTCCCTGACATGTCTTTGCCTCTGTCTGCCTCTCTCACTCCCTCACTGGTGGATGTGGAGACCTATACCTGCTTTGCTTAGGCAGCAGCATGTGTATTTTAAGTTAAGCTCATGATCAGCTGATGGCCTCTGCATGAATTGCAGCCCTCCCCTAGCTCAATGCATGTGGAACAGCTGTTGTACCATTCCCATAGCCAATTGCATGGAAACACACTCCAATATCTAGGATCATCATGTTGGTGTTGGGGCTTTTCATTCACTGTGAGCAGGAACTTGATCTGTTGTCTGACAAACAGCATCTCAGATGGATTGGGGATTTACCTCTGATAACATACACTGTGGAAACAGGCCAACACACAGGAAGGGGATGTGCCTGACCTGACTACGGACTGCAAGTACTGCTATACTGCATTCAGAGTAATGCTGGTTTAACAGGGTGTGTACGGATATGGCTGTCCTACATGTATTAATACTTGCCATGTCAGTTCTATGTTTATGAGGACACCCCTTCTGTAGGGTCATCTGCAGACTGGGCAGTGTGTGGTGCCTTTGGTTTCATGTATTTCCCACAGAGCATGTATCTGTGAACTGCAGAAGGTAGTGTGAGGATTGCAGTCTGTAGATGGTGAAAGCCATGACAGCTACTGACTTCATATCCCTCATAGGACATATGTTGTTACAAACCCTGTTACAAAAGTAAATGTATGAGGTTATCACAGCAACATGTCAATATTGGCCCTGTGTATGTGCTTCCAGCTACAACCCTGTCAACCTTTGTACATATGTCATGCATTAAGAGGTGCATATGTGCTGTACACCATAATTAGTGTTATCATATCTAATAACAAGCCAGTGAGATATCAGACTGCTACACATGTTATGTACAGTAGGGGTTATATCTGATGACATAACCTGGACATTCTGTGGTTGTTTGTACAGTATTGAGGTCTGTGTACTTATGGTGAATGTTGACACTGTGTGTATTGTTAATATGTACTGTGGCCTGTGTACAGACTGTGGTAGATGTCATCGTTCTAGGTCCCGTCCTATCTGATGTTACATGCTGCTCCACTGTATGTTACTGTATTGGGTTACATGTTTGTAGGGCCATACACACACATGTCCCATACCATAGACAGGCATCAGATCACACTGTGTAGCAGCACAGTATATGTAGGGTTAGTGTGTGAGTGGCACATATGAGGATGGTGTTAAACAGTCCATATACTGTAATCTTATGCTAGCTTACCATATGTGGCTGTGGCTGTGTTCACATTGATTGTGATTATGTCCAGATACTTGCCAGATGTACTGCTTCCGGGCCTCCCTTAACAGTCATGTATGTCAGACAGAGCGGTGGGATGCTGTACAGATGTATGTCAATATCTAGTGGGTAGTATGTGGCCATGGCACCTCTGTAGCAGCAGTTATTATGTGTTAGGACAGACAGGGGTGTATGAATGAATAACCTATGGGGGAGAATGTATACCAGTCATTATGTGTTATACCCATCTACATAGCTGTTAACATCCATATTGTCAGGCTTGGTCCATATGTTCTGCACTAAAGGGTTCTGTGTATACCTCTGGACTGTACAGAGCACATCAGAATGTCCACATCTATTGGCCAATATCTCTGCTGTAGTCCACAGGACCACTACGTCCTTGCAGCGGTACTGTACTATGATGTCTTAGGATGTCTGTCAGTAGCCAGTGGTGCACATGTGTAAAGCAGGTGTGACCTCCCACACACACCATGTCTGTGAAGACAATCCCTATTACAGTAGCAATAGTCTACTAATATACCTGCTATACATACCTGACATCCCCTTGCACTATGAAGTTGGGACTATAGGGGCTGAGGTAGGGCTACACCCCATGTTCGGGACATACGGTGAATATATATGTACATATGATTATCCAGATATCTATATAGATAATTACACATGTACATATTGACATATATAGATGGGTGTGTATATGTACATAGATATGCATATACACACCCAGATATATACATATACAGAGCATTATATGTCTACACATATACAGATAGTGATAAATATGCACATATACGTAAACCATGCTGCCATTCCTGCCAGCAGTCCACTGCTGTTGTATTCCCCACACATACAGTAGGGCTGGGGCCATATATGTGTGGGCTTCACCTACACAATACATGTGTGCCCATATGCACTCCACAGGCCAGTGTATGTATATGGCCCTGTTTTATTGAGTCTGGGGGGGATGCACAATACATAACCTAGGCTGTTACAAAATGTGGGGGTATCAGGGGTGAGCTGCCTTAAGGTATCTGGATGTACAGAACCATATATTTCACCTATGTTGACATTACTTACATAAAGTGGGTTACTGCAGGCCTACTGCCTCCTGCCATACAGACTGTTGTATTTGCCAGTGTACCTGTGATGGTGTCAGTTATGCCTTGTTAAGTAACAGTTACATTCCATTTGGTCAACTGAAGTCTTTAGCACCTAGTGATTGTGTACAGAGTGCAGATAGAGGCTGCTGGACTATACACCTGCGTCACTTACTGTTGATTGTGTGGTATCCTGTGGCCCAGTCTGTCTTTACTATTGAATGATTTGAAGGGCTTGGTGTGGACAGCAACAGTTGTGGACCTTTCCAGACTACTGTATTAGTGTAACTGTTTCACAGTTGCATTACTCTGTTTATATGGATGTCAGTGTCTGAACAGCTATATCACATGGCATATAAATCTGTAATAGTACACAATAAAGGTATTCCATTTCTGCAAACCTGTGTGTGGTGTTTTATCCTATGACCTCTCTGTGGGTATATGTTTCAGGCAACGAATGTCATTTGTATGGATGGCTCATCAAGTGTCCAGTTGTTAGGGTGACTGTAGGCATAGTGGCTGTTCCATATTGTGTGCGCCTACTACATAAGTATCTTACTGTACATACCTCTGCGTGTGTATGTGTAGTCACATGTATATATATATATATATGTGTGTGTGTGTGTGTGTGTGTGTGTGTGTATATATATATATATATATATATATATATATATATATATATATATATATATATATATATTGCTCTACTGTATAACTTCAAAAACACACATCTTCGAAATTAGGAAATTAGACAGTAGACCCACACCTCAGCGAAAGTGCACTTAAGTGAATGTGCACGTCTGTGAACATTGGTTCAACGAACTGATAAAAAAACAATAAAACATTGTTTTTGCAGGGGGGGAAGCCCCCTACCCCCCACAGCCCCCCACACCCCCCTACTTAAATATACCAACTCCAAGATCTCACTACAGTGAGGAAACACATAACTCCCTTTCCCCACTGTAGCGTGCTTCGGTACCCATGTTCCTTAACGGTTCGTTGAACCGTTCTTTGCGGAAGTGCACTTTCGCTTAAGTGCACTTTTGCGAAACCGAAAATCCACTGTTTGTTTTCTAACAAGGGGATTTTCAGTGTTTTCCAGTACCAGTAGACACACACACACACACACACACACACACACACACACACACACATATATATATATATATATATATATATATATATATATATATATATATGTATATCTGTATCTGCATATATGTGTCTGTGTATATGTATCCTGGAGATGTTGATAGCTTCCACATTTTACATTTCCTATGGGAGCCAGACTGTACTGCATGATATGTTACCAAAACCAGCCTGACATCATACAAGTGGGATGTAGTACTGTTAACATCATGTGCCCATGTCGTGTCAGGACCTGGTTATGGGATCTGCAACACTTGGTAGTGTATTGCAGAGCGGATGTGTTTGGCTGTGGGGGGGGGGTATACCCATTCGTACAAGACGTATATTGTTTGAGGCCTCTCAACCCCATTAATGGTGCATGTGGACATATATGATTTAGTTAATCCCCCATAAATATCTACACATGTATGTCCATATATACCTATATGGATATATATATCTGTTTACATATATAAAACTATGTCCATATATACCTACATAGATATATATGTATCTGCTTACATATACGTAACTTGCTGTGTATATGTAGACATATAGGTGTAAACATATATATATGTGTTGATGTAGGCATTCACATGAATATATGTTCATAGATATATATATATATATGGTTCCCCTTCACAATCTCGATTTACTGAATGCTTGAAATTCAGTAACTCGAGACTGTAAAGTCGAAACAACAAAAATCCCGAAACCCACAAGCACAAAAACAAAAAACCCAGAGCATGCAAAACACATACACCACACAACACGCACACCATACAACCCACATCACATAAACTACAAGCCCTACACTACATGCACGCAGGGGAGCAAGCCCCCCTGCACTCCCCATGTGGGAGGCTGTGCCTCCCACATCCCCCATACTTATATATTCTAACTCCGAGATCGCACTAATACACAAAATAAAAAACAGCACACAGACATTTTACACTGCCTCGCGCACACACACACATACACACACACACACAAATACAGACACATCCAACACTCACACTCATACTCCCACCTCCCTACCCTAACCCACACACACAACTTACAAAACACACACATATACTCACTTACCTTCACTTCCGTAAAACATCCCGACTCACACACTTCCCATCCCGTAGCTGACATGCATAAACGCGAATTCAAGATATTTGAATTCGCGCTTATGCAGATTTGCGCTTATGGGTTTTTGACTTTACAGTCTCGAGTTACTGAATTTCGAACATTCAGTAATTCGAGATTGTGAAGGGGAACCATGTATATATGTATATATATATATATATATATATATATATATATATATATATATATATATATATGTTGCATCTGTTCAGATATTAATATATTTACAAACACACATACATCTAAATGTTAGACTACATTCCCTGTACTGTTTAATGACTGGACTGGATGATATGTTTTTGAAATCATCAGGGTTATAGGTTCATAGATTGGTACTAGGTTAACTACCATTGTGGGCCATTTTAAGCCTAGTCAATTACCCCATGTTAGAATAAAACCCTATACCTTGTGTCCATAAGGTAAACACCTTAACCATTATGCCAACCTCCCTTATGCATAGCTGGCATGGCTTTGTGGTAAATCACTTTGTCTATTGTGTGCAGGGTCCTGGGTTTGAGCCTTGCAGAGGCTGCTTATTTTGTTGCTGGGCAGAACAAGGGCGGTTGGATACAGAGTGATTAAGGCACTTTAAAGCACTTGTAAGCGGGTTTGCTCGTGTTTGTGTGGAGGTAAGCACTGCTAACTTCTGGTTACAGTTTTTGATATTCAGTTAGCTTCTAAATTACTTAACCAGTGTAGGCATTGATTACCCCTGCGCAAACAGTCTTAGACCCGCTTACTGCTGCTTAAAAGTGATTACTCCCGATTATCCCCGCGCTAATTTCTTTAAAAGAAAAGAAAAAAGGATTAATAGGAAAGTGGTGAAAAAGGGGCACAAAGAGGGAAAGACAGTAGGGAAAATAACTAGGGATGTGCAGGAAGGGTGTAGGAAAGGTCCATAGGTGCCCATTTCTTCTACAGCAACAGCTGTGCATATACACTGAATTTGGAGGTAGATTTGGGCATTCAAACCCCTGGGAGAGGGGTGAGGACAAAAATAATAAGTAGTGATGCCAATTAGATCAGATCACATGTGTCCAGTGGACACATGTCCAAAATGGACAGCTATGTATGGGTCGAGATTATTTTGTGGGAACAGATTGCCCTTTTTTTCTTTTTTTCAGGTGAGAGTGGGATGTTGGGGAGGGGTAGTAGGTATATTTGGGGAGGTAGGTTGGGTAGGTTAAGAGACAAGACACACAAGATGCATACAGTGGTGTTATATGACACATGTGGGGGTAAACACCTTGATGGGGAGGGGTGTTGGGAGATCGGAATCCCACAAGCCCCATAATGGTAACAGTGGGACTGAGGTCCCCACCCATGGGCAGTCACCACTGCACCTTCACAGCCCCGAAGGTGGCTGTGCTGGAGGCTGAGCTGCAGATCCAGGCTGACTCTCTAATCATGACATGCAGCCCTCGAGCTGGCATAGAAAATCACCGAACTGCTCGTTGATTGCTCTACGCACCATAACCCTAACCTGGAGACAGGTGACAGGTGCCTGTCCACGCCCACTCCTGGGGGGGGTGAGCCCCATCCCCTGAGGTGGTTCCATCTGAAGGTGGTGCAGGACCAACGGATAGGGAGGTCTGGGGTTGGGCCCCAGACTTGCTGGTGCCCGGTGCTACAGCCAGCTGAGGTGGGATCAGGTGGGACCGCTGGGACCGGCCTTCCCAAACATGCTATAGTGTTTAGATTTCATCATCATATATGGGTTAGTAATAGTCAACACATTCCAGGGTTACATATAACAGCATGCATAGATATTCCCATTAACCCAGACACCAGATACAGAACAGTTGCATAGCAGACGGAACACATGCATATATGGGACCACAGTGGTGATAAGAACAGCATGCAGGTACATTGATGGCACCATGCCACCAATGTTGAAATTATTCCATATAGCACATGCATGGGAACCATGAAAATATTTATCAAACAAATAGACATTATCAGAGTCATTACATATCAGTTGGGGTGGGTATGTTGATTATTGTTAGAGATATGGTGGGGGGAGAGATGAGAATTAACAAGTAGTATATTCCTGTAGTCCACATTACATTCCTAGTCAGTGCTGTTATCTGTACATTACAAGTCTTACTACACTACCCTATAGCCTTAGTTTGGTCACTGATATGGCTGTCATCATCATTACACATGAAACAGATTTACCTGCAGTATACACCTCTTACCTGGTATACCTGTGGAGGGAATGTTTGTTAACACTAACTGTTTCTACACATACTTCCGAATTCTGGGTTGTTGTTTTGCACATAGCTATACAACTCTTTCTGCACAGACTCTGGCCATGTGTTGACCACATGCTGATGTGCCAGGACATATCTAGAATATTGCCCTCTTCCACCTTTAGTGACCTGACACACACACATACATGCTTTCCTACACAGTTATATTATGTAGCACAGTGTGGGTGACAGTGACCAGTGATACTTTATTATTCAGAGAAACTGCAACACTCACAATCCCCTACAATACCAGTGTGAACAGTACCAGTAGAGGTTATATTGGTCTGTATTCCTCAGCACAGTGTTCGTATCTAACGTACCTGTGGGAGCAATGTTTGTTAGCACTACCTGACTGTTGCCGCACAAAGTTCCGGATTACACATTAGTATTATGCACATACATCTCACTTTGTTATTGTACACACTTGGTCACAGCTTGATAACATGGGAGTGTAGATAGGACATACTTGAAATATTACTCTCTTAACAGTTTCAGGGGGTTGCTACAGTGACAGGTGTGTTCTCATGATGGTTGACAATCACTTGTATTCACAGTTTGCTGCCTACACATCTGAGATCCTACCACAGACTTACCAGGGGGACAGGCAGCAGATATCGGCACATATACTGGATATTCTGGCCTCATGTGTACAGTTGTGGGGTATGAATCTGTATGCAGTCTAATTCCACTCCCAGGATTCAGATCATTGCTGTGTCTGCTACAACTTAAACACTGTCCATCACAGTTGTGTCTGCTATATTGATATTGCTGTACATCTCCAATCTGCTTTTTGTCTTATTAATCCCCTGTGCTTTTGTATTCTGACCTTGTATTACAACACTCATATACAGATTTCCTAAACAGTTGTATGTTGTAGGACAGTGTGGATGACAGTGATGTGTAATACCTCATTATTCACAGCAACTGCATATCATTCTTGTATTTCTGGGCACAGTGTTGGTATCTGACAGACCTGTGGGAGGAATGTTTATTAGCACTACCTAAATGTTCCCACACACAGTACCAGGTTCCACATTACTATTATGCACATACATCTCACTCTGTTACTGTACACACTCTGACCACAGCTTAACAGGTTGGGGTGTAAATGGGACATATGTGGCTTCTTAGTCACATATGGTATTGGGGAGTTGCTAGTATGCCAGGTTTGTTGTCATAGATGTGTGTCAATCAGTTGTAGTTCCTGTTTGCTGCCTATACATCTGGGATCATCCCACTGATTTCCCCAGGGGAACAGGTTGATAGGCAATAGATATGGGCCACTTTAATAGACATTCTGGACATATCTGTACAGTTGTGGGGTATGATTCTGTATGCAGACTACTACCACTGGCAGTATTCGAACCATGGCTGTGTGTGCTAAAAAAACAACAGTTCACATCTCAGTTGCATGTGTTATTCAGTTTTTGTTGTCTGCATTTTCCCTATTTACTGTCTATCTGTCAGTTGAACTAAATGGCCTCTGGGGATTACACCTGTCATATACAGGCATTCCTACACATTCCATTTATAGTGCATGGTGTGGGTAATGGTGCTTAATACAACAGTACTATTACATGACTGCAAATCTATAGTCAAATAAAACTGCTCACACCAATATAGGAGCACTTGTCACAGCCAGACAGTAAATTAGTAGAACAAACACAAGTGCATCTACACGGAGAAGGCACTGAAGTCACTGAAAGTACTCACACAGTCAAATGATGAAACCAGTTCAAGTGAGACGAAATAATACGAACATTCCTCTTTATTCCATACATAAAACCACAAAGAATAAGCGCTTTCGCGTAGCTGTAGTACGCTTCATCAGATTCTGTTACAAGCTCTGTTATTTCAGTTTATATAGTCAAGCATTGTATTCAATTAGTATAATTAATTAATTAGAGAACCATTTAATGGCTTAACTTAAGACAACCTCTTATTTCAGTTAAAGGGCTATGCATTCATTTTTGTAAATAGATTCATTCAAATACAAAATTATATACATATATATCCTAAATCAAATCAGAATGTTGCGTACATCTGTATAAATATATTTCATAAAAAACATAACACTACCTTAACATACATAAACTAATCACATAAAAACTTTCTAGACTGTATTATCTTACTCATCTTCCAGTATTTCAGAATCATGGAACCTTCATCAAATAAAACCACATATTGTTTACATCTTAATATAATATACATTAAAGTGCATAGTGCAAGTCTATATATGGTATAATACTGTATAATATGATCTAATAAATCAATATATGTATATATAAAACTAACAATACTATCAATTGGTTAATAAAATATATGAAAATGGTAATATATAAAAACATGTATATAAAAATATATAAAAATGCATGATATCTATATTTTAACATCTGCATTACGTCTGCATTATCTACGATGTTTTAAAACCGGCTTCAAAGGGACATATTGATTTAAGCCCGGAGGGTGGTGTGCTCTTAGTTTTAATATCCATTCTAGTTCCCTTTGTTCCAAAAGGTTCACAGAATCACCCCTCTTTCATTTTTATTTACAATTTGCAAGACCCTAAATTTAAAGTTATGACTATTAAATTGAATCACATGTTTTGCTAATGCATTGAGTTCATTATTCTTTTTAATATCATATGCATGATTATAAATTATTTTCTTTAATTCTCTTTTTGTGAGTCCCACATAAAATGCAGAACAACATTCACAGGTGGCTAAATAAATAATGTTGCATGTATTACAAGATGCAAAAAATCTAGGAGTGAATGAGTAACTCAAGACAGGGTGAGTAAATATCTGTGTCCCTGTAATATATTTACACATATTACAATTATAACACGGAAATGTTCCAAGTTTACTACTGATCTGAGTGCCTATTGTTCCATTGCTGCTATGTGTAGTACATAGCAGTCTTTTTAGATTCTTGCTATTTTGATACGTGAAGCTAGGAGTTTGGCCTACTAATTCTAATGTCTTGCTATCTATAGTTAAAATTTGCCAATGGCTACTAATAATTTCTTTGATTACTCTATTGTCATTGGTATAAGTAGTGTCAAAATGTATTTTTTCATCATATCTCATAGTCTGTTTCTTATATTTGATAGAGTTAGTCTTCACCATCTCTAATGTATTTGTTGTATTTGTAGCTCTCTTCACTTGATTCCTAATTTCTTTCGCTAATACCTTGTTGTAACCCTCTGTATAAATAGATTTTCTAGCTTATCTGCCTGTAATGTAAAATCTAGATCTTCTTCACATATTCTATCTAGCCTACAAAACTGACTTTTTAAGATATCCTTGAACACGTGTCTTGGGTGCATACTATCGTACCTGAGGAGTGTGTTCTTCCAACATTCCTTCCTGTGTAACGTAGACCTAATCTTCCCATTTTTAATACTTAAATTTACATCCAAAAAGTTCACCTCTGTGTCAGATGCTTCCATGGTGAATTTTAAAAAACTTGATGTACTTTCAAGATGACATAAAAATCTCTCAAACTCTACCATTGTGCCCTCCCACACAATCAGTATGTCATCTACGAACCTAGCATATAAAAGAACCTTCTTGTATAATTCATTTGTAAACAAACATTCTCTCTCCCAGTGGTTAACCACTAAATTAGCGTATGTGTTAGCGCAGGGTGTTCCCATTGCAACACCCCACTTTTGTAAATATATTTGTCCTAAAAAGGAAAACGCATTGTTGGAGAGGACGAGTTCTAATAATTGACAAATTAATGTTACTTTGTTGACATTCATTTCAGGAAAAAATTGTAGTAGTTCTCTTATAGCTTGTATTCCCTCCTCATTTGGGATACATGTAAATAAATTTCGTACATCTAATGTCACCAAGATATGGGTACCTTGTCGTAAATCAACCTTTAGCTGATCTATTAAATCCAACAGGTGATAAGTATCCTTTAAAATGGTGGGAATCTTATTCACTATGGGCCTCAAAGTTTTTTCTAAAAAGATTGATATATTATGTGTAGCCCATCCCTCACCATCTACAATGGGTCTCAAGGGTGGTGGAAGTATATCTTTGTGCATTTTAGGTAAGGCTTTTATAACTGGTACTTTAGGATATTCAACGACAAAAAAAATCATATAATTCCTTATCTATCTGATAGCACATTAGCAGGTCATATAACTCATCATTTATTTTTTCAACATATTTAGAAACTTTTCATAAGTAATCATAATATATGTCTCTTGCTCTCCTAGCATCTGTAGCATAGAGGAGATGTAATCTTCAGTGTTAAATAACACTAAACCACCTCCTTTGTCTGCAGGTCTAATTGTTATGGAAGACTCATTCACTAATTTCTTCAAAGATAATCTTTCATCAGTATTCATATTAAAGAATAAACACTTTCTTTTCCCTTCAAAGAAATATTTATAAAAACTAATTTCACATGATTTGATAAAACCTTCTATGTGGGTCGGTAGGGGGGGGGTAAACGTGCTTTTTTGTTTAAAGTAATCAAAGAAATTATTAGTAGCCATTGGCAAATTTTAACTATAGATAGCAAGACATTAGAATTAGTAGGCCAAACTCCTAGCTTCACGTATCGAAATAGCAAGAATCTAAAAAGACTGCTATGTACTACACATAGCAGCAATGGAACAATAGGCACTCAGATCAGTAGTAAACTTGGAACATTTCCGTGTTATAATTGTAATATGTGTAAATATATTACAGGGACACAGGTATTTACTCACCCTGTCTTGAGTTACTCATTCACTCCTAGATTTTTTGCATCTTGTAATACATGCAACATTATTTATTTAGCCACCTGTGAATGTTGTTCTGCATTTTATGTGGGACTCACAAAAAGAGAATTAAAGAAAAGAATTTACAATCATGCATATGATATTAAAAAGAATAATGAACTCAATGCATTAGCAAAGCATGTGATTCAATTTAATAGTCATAACTTTAAATTTAGGGTCTTGCAAATTGTAAATAAAAATGAAAGAGGGGGTGATTCTGTGAACCTTTTGGAACAAAGGGAACTAGAATGGATATTAAAACTAAGAGCACACCACCCTCCGGGGCTTAAATCAATATGTCCCTTTGAAGCCAGTTTTAAAACATCGTAGATAATGCAGACGTAATGCAGATGTTAAAATATAGATATCATGCATTTTTATATATTTTTATATACATGTTTTTATATATTACCATTTTCATATATTTTATTAACCAATTGATAGTATTGTTAGTTTTATATATACATATATTGATTTATTAGATCATATTATACAGTATTATACCATATATAGACTTGCACTATGCACTTTAATGTATATTATATTAAGATGTAAACAATATGTGGTTTTATTTGATGAAGGTTCCATGATTCTGAAATACTGGAAGATGAGTAAGATAATACAGTCTAAAAAGTTTTTATGTGATTAGTTCATGTATGTTAAGGTGGTGTTATGTTTTTTATGAAATATATTTATACAGATGTACGCAACATTCTGATTTGATTTAGGATATATATGTATATAATTTTGTATTTGAATGAATCTATTTACAAAAATGAATACATAGCCCTTTAACTGAAATAAGAGGTTGTCTTAAGTTAAGCCATTAAATGATTCTCTAATTAATTAATTATACTAATTTAATACAATGCTTGACTATATAAACTGAAATAACAGAGCTTGTAGCGGAATCTGATGAAGCGTACTACAGCTACGCGAAAGCGCTTATTCTTTGTGGTTTTATGTATGGAATAAAGAGGAATTTTCGTATTATTTCGTCTCACTTGAACTGGTTTCATCATTTGACTGTGTGAGTACTTTCAGTGACTTCAGTGCCTTCTCCGTGTGGATGCACTTGTGTTTGTTCTACTAATGACTGCAAATCTACATTACCATATGATACCAGAATATACACATGTAGTCCAGCAGTTAGACCTGTTTTGTCAGAATATTACACTTTTATTGACATACAAACAATATGAGACTCTTCCTGCCATATTCTGTAGTGTATGCAGTACTTGCCTTGAACAATACAGGTTTTATAGTAGCAATTAATTTACTACTACTTATATTTTTATTTCCTATGACAGTAAATGCATGAGTATTACTGACCTGCCTCGCGTCGCAACCTCGCCAGGCGGCTGATGTGGGCCTCCTGGTTCGCGGCCAGCTCCGTTGCAGCTGTCTGTGACATAAGAGGAATATTTAGCCATACCTATTCATGATATACCTGAGCTGGCAATTATTACACATATACTGGGGTGATACTTACACATGTCTGGAACATCCCCTGATGCTCTAGCCTCTTGGTGCCACTCCTCCAAGAGGTCCCCCTTCCGCCGCTTCAGGTCGGCATAGTGTGCCTGACCTGCTCACCAGTTTGGGGTATGCCAGTGGCACTGGTGAGGTCACGGGTGAGATGGTCCTAGGTCTCTGCCTTATATTGGGAGCCCTGGTACTGGCCCTGCCGCAGTCTCTGAGCATGGTCTTTAACTAGGAGTCCTGCCATGACCTTGGACTCCTGGATCCACCAGCGCTGCACCTGGAAATGCACTCCTTCTCCCCTTACTGACATAGTGCCTGCAAAGGGAAACTACAGCCAGTTATGAGATGTATTCCCGCCTCTTGGGTTTAAGTAGGACCAATGTCCTGCACTTTTCCGTGATTGGCCGGTTTTGAAAAGGCTAAGCTATGGGCAAACCTGCTTACCTAAGGCTGACATTGCTTAAAGGGGTATACCACTGGGCACAACGAGTTAGCTGGTCTACACATTGCTCACACTTCCTAAGCTGGCCTGTGCAATGCTTAGCATTGCTTAAATTAGACCTTCATTATAATGCCTTTTTGATTTTGTGTTATTATTCATTACACCTTATATGTATGCCTGGTATCCCTGATTGATGTGTACGTACACTCTGTGGGGTCCTTGTGTTTTATTGGGGACTTCAAAATTCTATTACAATTACACCTCACTTATGGGCTTACTGCTGTACTCCAGTTCACATATTTATGTTCTGTAGTGGGTTATGGCACATATGACTGTATACTAATGCCTTTCACAGGTTCAGTTTGGTTATACTATGGTGAGGACTTGTTTGCTACTACCTCAGTCTTCTGTACTTCTGTGATGGCTTGGTGGATAACTGCTGTGACTATCGTGTATAGGGTCCTGAGTTCGAGACCTACATGGCTGTTTATTTTGTTGATGGGCAGAACAAGGGCCATTGGAAACAGACTGATTAAGGCACTTTTGAGCAGTTGTAAGCAGGTTTATGCGATGGTAAGCACTGCTAACCTGCCGTTACATCTGCTTACAGAGAGTTAGCTTTAGAATTGCTTAGCTAGTGTAGGCATTGCTTACCGCCATGCAAACGGGCTTAAGGCCGCTTACTAGTGCTTAAATAAGCTTACTACTGCTTATTTGTGCTTAAACCTGCTTACTAGTGTCTTATTCATTATGACACTGACACCTCACATGTGCATTTACTGCAGTACTCCAGTTCATAAATATATGTTATTTAATGGGTTATGCAACAATAATATTGGTCATAACGTGCTTTGCCATGTAAAACGGAATGTGCTGCAGTGGGACTTGAACTGGGAATGCCTGCTTGTAAGACGAATGCTCTGTCCACTACGCTATTGCTATGATGCTTCATTTGCATATATCTTCCTTGTTATCCTCTTCAGCCTTTTAAGCTGTTTTAACCGTATTAGCGATAGGCACACCCTCGTACCTACAGTTAGCTGTAATTGGATTTTTAAAAAAAAGGGGGTTTCTTCAATTTATTTATACATTCTGTTGCTGTTATACACAAGGGGGACTGTTGGTGGGGATATGCGGTCACCTGTGAGCGGTCTCGCTCATTGCATACCCCTTTCTGCTGTTCTACATTGCAGGGGCATGTTTATTCTGAGAGCTCTACTCTCAGACACGCCCCCTGCACTCTTACATGCTCCGTGTAAGCCTAGGAGCTCGGGCAGCGCACCTCATTAATATGCATGGCACGTTGCCATCCTGCTCCTAAACGGTAGCTTCTGTGCAGGACTAAGCTAGTCCTGCATGGAAGATTAGTTAATCCAGGGGTGTGTCTATTAACATATTATTTAATTACATTTTCTGACATACTTAGAAATAAACTCTGATTTCTGAGGTAGAATAACATTGACTCCTGCAGTATACAAAGTTTGCTCTTGTTCTACTGTGTTATATTGTCATAAAATGTTGCAGATACCTTTGAACTACCCTATCCCATTGTACACATTAGCTGTTACTACACTGTTTTCTATCTGGTTGTGACTGAAAATGTTCCATGATTTGACTCTTTTACACAGTGAACTAAGTTAAAAGGAATACACATAATTAAACAAACAAACAAAAAACTTATCTTCATAGTAAGAGCAAAATTATTTTAATTAGGAAGTTGGATTTTGGCATAATGGTTAAGGTGTTTACCTTACAGACACAAGGTTCAGTTCTCACATGGGGTAATGGGCTAGGCCTAAAATGGCCCAGAAGGGTTGTTAGCCTACTACTGCTCTATGAACTAATGCTGTCAACTGAACTCATACTGACTTCTCAGATAAAACTGTAGCATTTGCTAAAAAGTCCTTAAAAAGCACTTGTACATAACAAGCCATGTGGCTGTATGGAATCTATGCAAAAAAAAATCATACAATTACTGTATAGGACGTATCTGGCTGACATACAAACAAACAAATGAAAAAGCTATAAAGATTCCAAGTGTTAAAAGATTGTCATGGAGACAATGGTATACTACATGTAATGAAAGCACATTTGTAGCACCTAGTCAGTTGGGCAAATAGGAACTGAATAAAGTAATGCTGGTAATGATCAAAGTGACAGTTCAGGTGATGTACTAACAAGGAGAGACTCTTAGCAAAAGTATAAGATAAAAATCTGTATAGGCTTCAGAAGACAGATATAACAATACAGTTTTAGAAAAGACAATCCATTTTAAAAGAAACAAGTAAAAGGGACCCAACACAGCAAATTTTCAGTAATAACTTAAAGTAACAGATGACAAAATCTGAATATATATGTAGTTATTTGATAATTATGCTAATAAAAACATTGCCTAATTGTTGTCCATTCCTGAGAAGATTTGTTTATTACTATGAAGACTTTTTTTTTATTTAGAGATTTCACTTTCAGACTTACAGCAGCACACAGTGACCAGCCTAATAATGGCGGCATACCTGATACCAGTGAAGGGCTTTTGCCATGAAGGTCACAAAGAATAATATAGAAACTCACCTATCCAAAAGACCATATTTCCAATGATATAACCTAAATGTTGGAAGTATATGGAAAAAAACAACTGTATATAAATTAAAAGTTTGTACATGGTATTTTTTTAATTTTCAAACAACCCTATTCATTCTGAAGTTGTTTAAAAAATAGAAATACATTTGCAAAAGTAACAAAGTTAAAAGTTAAACTAATATTTAAGGCAAATTGTTGTTTTGTGAAAGAACTGGATTAAGGTAGGGTCCTGGAGATGACTGACTAAAGCCTCATAGAAGGCTGTAGATACAGTTTAAACATTGAAAGAAAAGGCTCAGGTAGTGTAGAAATGACTACTGCTGTAGCCACATGTCAAATGTGTCTGTCTCTGCAGATTTCTAATTATAAACCCTGGAAATCCGTTTTCTCAACAAAACAGTGTTGTTATGATGACAGTAATTGGTTAAAGAGATACCAGTAGTTCATTGGTATGGTAAATCAGCAACTTAAATCCGTAAAGGATGCCGCTTGAACTAGTTATTCTGCTAGACTTTCCTATTGGCTGTTATTAGAAACTGTCCTAAAAGAGAATATAGATCCAAGTCTGAAAATTGCTTATTTTTGTTAGCCATTTTGTCCTTTTGTGGAGATTTTGACTGACTTAGCTCAGTGGTCCATCATGTTAAATAATGCTATTTGAACTAAGAGATAGGCTCCAAAATATCAAGTATGAGATAGAAAAAACCTGCCTGTGGAAGTTGTACACTAGCTACATTAGGTGTGGCTTCCCTTTTATGTCCAGCATGCAAACAGTAAGTGTACTCTTGGTCAAACAAAGAAAACTAGTTCTCAACATGTAGCGTGATAATCCATTGGAGAGTATTTCAATACACTTAGCTACTGCATCTGGCAAGCCACATAATAGTAAAGAAAACTTATATTGAAAAGTATGCCATTTAGTGAGCAAAGATAATATAATTCCCAACTCACTGAGTACAAACCTTACAAACTCTAAAGATGAAGAATTAACAGTTTTATATAAGCAGTTCAAAACTGCTTATGTTGATTTGCAATGTAACTGGAAATACAAATTGTAAGCAGCCAAAATTGATTACATACTGTAATGTATGCATAGCCTACAGGCTGTGGTCATATAAGGTTTAATATCAGTGCAACAAGGGATATCCACACAAGGTAAGCAAGGTAAGTAAGCAGAACAGGTTTGAGAGCACTTGCCTTTATACAAGGTTTGCCTATTCAATATTTGTATAAAGTACTGCAAGCACAATGCTCACTGAATCATTCACTTTACATAGAAGAGGATTACCAATTAAGGTGAAGCACACAAACAGAAAATCATTACTATTATATATGTGAAGTACCTCCCATACATGACATAGGACTGCATATATAGCAGTGTTCTATGGCATCTGACAATGATGTGACAATGCAAGAAGAGTGAAACCTGTACAAAAGAAGTGTAGCTATAAACCATGGAAACAAAATGATGCTAGAGAAACCGTAAACACACAAACATGCACACACATGTAACAAACAAATATAGACAAATGCAAGTGCTCACCCACACACACACACACACACACACACACACACACACACACACACACACAGATGTAACACACAAGTATACACAAATGCAAGTGCTCTCTCTCAAACGCACATACGTAACACACAAATATAGACAAATACAAGTGCTCTCTCTCTCACACACACACACACACACACACACACACACACACACACACACACACACACACACACACACATACATATACCCACTCACTCACTCACTCACTCACTCACTCACTCACTCACTCACTCACTCACTCACTCACTCACTCACTCACTCACTCACAGAGCTATGCTTTTTGGTACCTAATGTGCCAGATATTCAGATGCATTATATAAGGAACATATAGCATTCACCACTGGAATATAACCAGTTCAGAGGTGTATTGGCCACAGAATTATTTAACAGGAGTGTGCACAAGTACTATATGGGATTTGTAACTGGAATTACATCAGTGTAGCAAAATATGATTAAGGCAAAAGATCTACGTATCAATTATTAGGTGACATAATAGTCCATCATGCAATATGCAGTACACATATGGCCAGATGGGATTCATAATTCACCTGTAGAGAACGTGTGTACCTTGACATGATAGGAGAATATCATCCTTTGTAATGACAGCACTAATGCTGTAGGCATTAGGACCATTCGGCAGACAAAACTTTCACAGGCTGCTAATCACCCTCCCCCTTTCCCATTAGGTGTCACTGTGCCAAGTATACATAGATCTTTGCCATGCTTCCATCTTCCATTCAGGAGATAGAAAGGGACTCAAGATATATATATATATATATATATATATATATATATATATATATATATATATATATATATTTATAGTAAAGGGGTAAATATTTCTTAAATTGTGAGTTAAAAATTTTGAGGGATTATTATATATTTTGATTTTTTTTTCAGGCAATTACTTAAGAAGCTTTCTGTCAGAAATGAATGTCCTTTTTATCAGGCTGAGGCTATTCAGTCATATTTCAAACATCTCATCAGTCTGTCCACAAGAGTGTCTCTAGCCAGAAAATTCCTCCAACTGACAGGTACATCCAATGCTTGTATCGTTTAGATAACTCTCCTAACATCCACCAGTGTCCTGTTTCAAAGAATTCAACAAGGACAACACTAGAACATAGGAAACAGCTTCTCAGCCTTTACTTAATCATGTAGTCATTATCTGTTCACTAGGGCTGTGGTGAGCCCTTCTGGAATGGAAGTTTCATCCTCCTACTGTACTGAAATAAAGAATAACTTTTTCACTTCTGCCAGTGTTTCCTCTACTATGGGTTGTCATGTCTTTTCTGATAAACATTTTACAATATCAGAACCACTAACTAAGATTACATTTATTGCTACTAATAGATGGCCGCGTTGGTGCAGCAGTTAGCGTTGTCACCTCACAGCAAGTGGTTCTCCCATTCAATTTTCGGCTAGAGTGCCTTTTTTGTGGAGTCTGCATGTTCTCCTCATGGTCGAGTGACCTTTAAAGACATGCAGGTAGGTGCATGCATGAATGAGTGTGCCTTCTTTGAAGGTTGGGCATCGGGCTGGCAACTCAGCACTGTAAAAATCCACTGCCAATCATTAGCAGACCAGAGTTCTGCTGTGGCGACCCCTAACTGGGAAAAGCCGAAAGACATTACTAGTGATCAAATAATAAAGATAGAAGGTCTTCCCCTATCTTGTCTCAGTCCTCTAGATCATCTCTGTTGAGATCTGTCCCTCTCATGGCATTACCATTTTCAGTTATGACATGCTAACAGAGACCACGATAAGGGCTCAGCAAATGCAACCTGTTGCCATACCTTCTAATCATTCCATTCCAGAGCATAGGGGATTCCTTTATGGCCTTTACTCCCCAACACACCTTGCCTATTCCCTTAGTGTCATCACTAGTGCCACAGAGTTTTGTTTTACTGTAACTGGTCTTTAGTGTACGTTCTCTATCTCCACAGCATCATTTCCTGGTGTCAGATCCATCTCAATACTGTTTAACAAGGCTTTAATGCCACTGATATCAACAATTTTCACAAACTAGAGTATAAATCCTGTCAATGCCAGTGGTCCCAACACCAGTGCCAGGCACTGGGTCTCAGTCTTGATGTTGCTGCCATTTTGATTTATCAAGATTGATTCTAAACGTCTTGTTTCTATAGTAGCAGGTGCCAATGATGTTAGTAATGCCAATGCCAATACAGTTTCTGGCATCAGTGCTGACATTAAACTTGGCTGATGTTATGTTCTGGCTTCCTTTGACACTGTATGTCATTTTCTAGTACTGGCATTGATGCCTGCAAATCTTTGAATTCTCCCCCTAAAAGAGGCCCAGGAATGCTCTACAGAAGGTGCAGAATTCCAAATCTATTTATGTCCCTCTCTGGAGTCTCTCATGGGGGATTTGGATGATGACAATGTTACAAACACCTAGCCTACCCTCAAAGAGCCCAGTTTGGAAAATATGTGTAATTGATGCATCGGTGGAAAGGATGGCCAACTGACCCCATTCTGTTTTCACAGAAGTGACACCAGAAGGCCTTTAGGTCTTCCCAACAGCCCTCCTAGGAGGTGTCTTTTTTGGTGGACAACTTGAAAGTACCACTAAGATATCTTGGGAAAACCCCAGCATAGTGGCTCATGTTTCCCAAAAAGGCTGACTGCATTGTCCAACCTCCTATGCAAGGGGTTATTTGGGTGGAGACTTCTAAACCTGACATTGTGATCACAACTATAGTGCTGAAAGATGCTCCATCACCTCCAGAGCCCTGTTATCCATCTACCAGATAGATACACGGAGTGACTAACAGATGAGTTTGCATTTGGCATATTAGCCATATGGGCATTGAACTATGCTAGTCATATGGTGTGCTTTGATAGTTACATAGCAGATAAAATGCACCAAACAATAGAGGTATTGCTGGATTGTCCTCTAAAAGGTAAGCTTTTGTCACAAGCCTTAAGCACCTGGAGCATGAGCAGCTACATGATGTACTACAGAGGGAGCTGTCAGAACGTCAGTTCACCAGCACATGCTGCTTGTGTTCACCAACTTTGTTGGGGATATGAACGTGCCCTTTTAGATTCCCCCATTTCATGGCCTGTGTACATTTTTAACTCCCCATTTCCCCACCCTGTCTCTTGTGCTTATCAATGCACCCCATTCTGCCTTCCTCTAGTACCCAAATAGCTACCCATTCTGACAACTCCAGATGTAACTCTTTGCTGGCTGGGTCCTGAACTCCTTTAAAAGTAAGATTCATGGTGCAGTTCCAGACAGAAAGAACCTAGTGGGGAACAGTAAACAAGGTGACAGAGTTTTCATGTAGTGGCTGCTGGACAGTAGCCCTACTCCAGGAGGAGAGGTGTGCAATGACACCCACATTCCTGGTGCATGCACCCACTTACTGGGCAAAGAGGAGAGGTGTGCAATTACATCCACAGTCCTGGTGCATGTACTCACTTACTGGGCAAAGAGGAGAGGTGTGCAATGACATCCACAGTCGTGGTGCATGCACCCACTTACTGGGCAAAGAGGAGAGGTGTGCAATGACATCCACAGTCCTGGTGCATGCACCCACTTACTGGACAAAGAGGAGAGGTGTACAATGACATCCACAGCTCTGGTGCATGCACCCACTTACTGGGCAAAGAGCATCATGTTATTCCCTCAAGTTAATTGTTAGCCTGTGAAACTCCTGGTCTCCATCCAATGCACAGGTAATGAGACTTTCTCTAACCCCTTCCAAGATAGGAGAGCTGGCAATCAGCTCCTTTATCCTTTCCCCATCAACCAACAATGCCAATAACATGAGCCTATTCTCAAACTGGGGTTGCTGACAGTACAGACAAATGCCATGGCTCTGTGACATAAGGACAATGTTTGGTCTGCAGTTGTTTGGAGAAAAGGTTAAAGATCATTTTGAGAATATAGACACAGAAGGAAATACCATAACAGATGCAGGAGTAAAATGTAAGCCTCCATAGCATACATTTTCCAGGATGAACAGGTACCAGTGGTATTTTTTTTTTTTTGCGCAGCACCTGAAGCAGGAGGTAGTTGGAATGAGGTCTTGCACCAAGGGTAACTTTTAGTAAGGTCAGAGTTCCAGAGGCAGAGGTTCTTGGTGTTCTACAGGAGGCCACAGTTCATCCATTAGTGGACAGCAACAGTCCAGGGCCCTTGTTCATCTGTCCTGCTCTGGACAGGGTTTAGGGGTTACCTCTCTCTTTACCTGTCAACTTGCACTTATATTATCCAGGACAGGTAGAGCAGGACAATAGAATGAAAAAAGTTTATGATCTCCTTTCCAGTTCTTTCCATTCTGTCATCCTGTCAGAAAAAAAAATTGCAAGGCAGGCTAGTGTCCTATTAAACAGATCCAGCCAACAGGTCACACTAGACCAAAAGTAGTTAGGAATATTATTCCAGGTCATTTTATGCACAGCTAAAGACAAATGCATTGTAGACAAGCAGTCAAAACTCTTTAATTCCCAAGTGAACTTTTCAAATGATCATAGCCCATTCTTTGTTGCTTACTCAGGGGAGACTAGATTTGATCTTCTACCATCCAAGATGCCTATTTACTCATCAAGATCACTAAGGAATGCAGACTGTACTTCAACAGTTAGGTTTCAGCCAGTCATTTCCACTCCCAGATACTCTCATTCAGTCTCACATCAAGCCCTAAGGTGTTTATCATGTGTACCATCATGGCTGAGTCTGCCTGAGGCTACGAGGAATGTATTTCTTTCCCTGCAGTGATGACTGGCTCCTGTCTATTCCAATGGTTCAGGCTGTTGCCACATGAAGGGAGTCTCTACTCGGATTGTTCCATTTCTTGGGAATAACAGTAATTAATCAGAAGTCCCAGCTGATAACTTTCCAGATACTGACTTTTGTAGGGTACCAAATGAATACAATCTTTTACCAGGCATGTCTGCCTCAAGAATGCATATTCTGTCTATAGGCACAGGTATCCAAAATCCTGAATTTCAGCATTGTTTCAACTGTAATTTTCCTCACAATGTTTGGACTGATGACAAAAGTCATTCCTTTGTTTTCCAGTGTCACACTTTTGATAAAAGTGCCACAATAGATGATACAGTTTCAGTAGTCTCAGAACTCAGCTCCCATGTCCCATTGCATAATACCCTCAAAAGCATAAAAACAACACCTTCAGTGGTAGACAATACTGGAAATTTTACATGCAGCAGCCCCTTCTACTTTCCAGACATTGGTTACTAAAGATGCAGCTACCCTTAGATGGGGGACATTACAATGGGCAAACAGCTAAAGGTTCCGGGATATACAAGGAGTCCACCTTCAAATTAGTGCACTAGAAATAACAACAGTCCTTCTCACTCTTTATATTTTTAGAAGTCCCTTCCTTGTGCCATGATTGTCAATCACTGTGGGGGCCCAATCTTGCCTCCAAGAGACTATAAGAGTCTGGTAGTCGGCCATTCCATCCATCTGATTCCAAGTAAGCAAGCATATTCCAGGTGGAACTAATAATTGTTCAGCAGACAGACCTAGGGTCTGTCTATTCATGCCTCACAGGTGTTCCCTCAAACACAGAATGACTTGCAAACTATTTTGTCTATGAGGCGTTTTCTCTTATTTCCTCTGATCTTGAAATTCTCCAGAAATCTTGACAGTGCAAAACAAAAGTCTTCCTAACAGCCCCCATCTGGCCTTGGTATATATGGTTCCCCTGCTTTTTCCATACTTCATTGAGAAGCTCTTATGGTTGTTCACTAGTAAAACCCTTTTGACATTCCTTTTACAAACCTCACCTGGACATTCAGACTCATAGGCACACAGCTTGGCTTCTCCCATTTAACTAGTGGCCAACAATCCTTTTAATGATTACTCGAGTAATACAAATTCTCTCTTCTTCACAAATGCAGTCTTGTCATAAGATGTACATGGATAGCTTTCCAAGATGGTTACACACTGATCACCAGCTTAATTTCAGCTCTCCCAGTGTGAAAAAAGAAACCGATAGATAAGGGCCAGTAATTCTACCTGTTTTAGTAAAATTAAATTACTGGCTAGTAAAGACACTACCAGGATGACTGCAAAGAAGAAACCTGGAGAGCATGAAAGAAAATCAACTGGAAAAGGTGAAGAGAAAGCACTTACTGAGAAGAATTCTGCAACTGTTCTGCAAAAAGCAGTTCAAGCTCCAGTTTTGGTACACAAGATGGCTACCAATAATTTAGAGGAAAAATAACTCAAATGTGCTCAGAGCTGATTAAATAAAGGGAACATTGAAAGAGTATATCAATTCAAATAACAAAAGGCTGGAAAAATGGAAGAAGCTTTAAACAGCTATTTAGATGAGCTGATAAAGACACAAAAAAAATCAAAGGTCGAAATGAAGAAAAGGTTGGCTGAATATGAGACTGCTCAAGAAGAGCTGTTTCAAAAATGTTTGAGTTAGAGAACAGAGCATGCAGAGAAAACCAAGATTTTCTGCTGTACCAGAGAAACTGGAAGTAACAGACTGTATTAAATTTATGAAAACACAAATAAATTACTGGACTGGTATTCCACAGCAGGATATGTTAATTGAAAGGGTGCATTGTGTGTATACTCCAAACCTGGCCACAAGAAAGCAGCCAAAAACCTATACTTGTAAGAATGCAATCATACCAGCAGAAAGAGTCGATCCTTACAAAACTGTGGCAGAAGGGCAAAATATTAAAAATTGGAGACAGTAGAGTGCTTGTGGAAAAATAATTATTCAGTGTACATCAGACAGAAAAGAAGCAACTTTAAGCCAGCAATCAGGAAATGTTGAGAGGCAGGTGTGAGATTCAAATTGCTATATCCAGCTGTCTTCAGGATATTTTTTCCTGGAGCATCAAATTCATTTTTTTAATGCAGAACAGGCTAAGGAGGACTTACAAAAGTTTGTTCATCAAAAAGTGAGCCATCAAACAGAAAGGGAATCTGCTTCTCATTCTTCTGGTAATAAAGCTCATAGAGAGACTTTGCCAGTGAAACCTTTTTGAATGTTCCAAAGGAAATGCTTAAGAGACAGAAAAGAGCTCAGGAGTTGACTGGAATACTTGAACCGATGCCTGGGTTGGGTGACAGAGGTCAACACCAATAAGACCAGCAACACTGAACAGAGTGAATAAATGTGAGACTATAAAGCATCAATTACATTTGTGAAATATGGCTTTACAAGAAAAAAAGCTGACAAAGACTGGATTTTTGATGACTTTGTTAAACTTGTGGGGGGGGGGGGGTCAGACAGGATTGTGCCCCACTTCATGTTTGAAAAGACACTGAAAGGAAAAAAGGTGAATGTAGCTGTAAATAAAACAATGTCTGTTCTTAACAGTAGTTGTTTAAAAAATGTCATGATATAAATTGCATGTAATACATTAAAGGATATTTAGTGATTGTTGTGTGTGATGAAGATACTTAAGTAAACAGTTTTTTTCTTTTTTCTTTTTTTTTGTTTTAAGAAATGTGAGCAATACAATGTAAAAACAAAAGAAAGACTGGACACAAGCACATTTCAGTTAATTAGGGTTACCACCTGTCCCACTTTGCGAGGGACAATCCCTCTTTGGGCAGTTGTGTCCTGCTAAAAAAGTGCAAAAATGGGAATTGTCCTGAGATTTTAGGACAAAATTAGTTCCTATATTTTATGCGATAGTTGCATAAAACAGTTATTCTGTATCTGAAACACCTAAATGTTATAAGAAACAGAATATGCAACTAAAATGCTACAAGAATAACCTTTTATTTAGGCAAAAAAGGGAAGTTCTGTCCTTTGTACTGGCCGTGAGTATGTTTTGGCCTGCAAAATCTGATGTTTGTACCAAAAATGTCCCACTTTGGGCATTTAAAAAGGTGGCAACCCTACAGTTAATGGACTGTAATCTTGGGTTGTTGGGGTGGGGGTAAGTGTAAAAGTGTACTGAATATAATATTAATATAATATAATATAATATAATATAATATAATATAATATAATATAATATAATATATGTGTAGAGTTGAAATGTTTATTTTTTTACTTTTGCATAGGTGAATGTCTGGATTAATGGCCTTTGCTTAATCTGATTACACGTTTTTTGTGTAAGCAATTCTTTTTTTTTTTTAATGAGAGAGTACGATGCTATGAATAGTGTTTCTTTAGCAAATAAATGTTCGTTGCTAGTTGAGAAGTACATTACCATTCATATGTTTCCATGGAAACAAGCTGACTAAAGGAGAAGGCAATAAATCAGAGGTTGGAACATTGTTTAGTGAGAAATGTAAAATTAAAAGGTACAAGGGCAAGTAGGTTAGCAAAAAAGTAAAATCTGAAATTATTGGAATTGAATAAAAAATATCAGCTTTTCTGTTAACTAAATACTATAATGCATTTAATAAAACAATGTATAATTTAGTTTTATTTAAAGATAACCAGTGTATGCAGTGGCAGTGTATAATTTCAGAAGGGGGGTGATCAATGATGGCAGAATAAAAGGACTTATTAAAATCATCACAGCTGGAATGAACCACCAATAACAGCAAAAAAAAAAAAGAAAAAGAAAAGAAAAGAAAAACAGTTAAAAAGACCAGCTGAAAGCCTGACTACATCTCAAAGGATATAGACTCTAGGGTAGAGAAGTCATCTTCCCACTCTGTGATCACTATTAAAGCCACAAAATGAAAATGCAACCAACCAGTAGACAAGTTTTACAGAATTATGACCAGAATGATCAGTGAAATTCAAAGAAAGTGAAACATTTTGCTATGTGAAGGCTGAACTCCCTTAAATACAGAGGGGATTGGTAACAAATTATCTGAGTTTCAAAAGTTATCTGGGGTACCTTTGAAGTAAATTAACTGAAAAAGGTAGACCATGTGGGTAGGACAGGGCACTCTCTAAAGTGAAAGGTTAAACTTCAGTTTAAACATGAGGAAGTACTGATTCACTAAGAGAGAGTGGTGGACAAATTGAAAAGGTCAGTAGTGGAGTGTTAATCAAGGAATGCATATTTAAGGGCATGGGATAGATGAAGTATAGGTAGAAATGGCTGAGGGGAAGAACAAGCGCCAGGTGCAGGCAGTGGCAATCAAGCAGATTATAAAAACTCTTGATATCCTTCTATCAGTTCCTGGTATATATGTATGCATGTATTTAAGTAAGTATGTATGTATACATGTAGCTTTTGTATCATCTTGTGTCAATTTCATTAAGTTTTTGACTCTTGAGTTAAATATTCCAAAGCAATGGATGAGGGCAAAATCATTCACACTGCCTACCTTGACCTGGAAAAGGCATTTGACATAACACCCCACTCAGGCATTGTTGACAAACTCAAGAGATTAGGTACAAACCCGTATGTCACCCAGTGCATAGCCAAATGGCTCACAAACAGGACCCAGGAAGTTAGAATTGGGGAGTCCACCTCTACAAAGAAGCCAGTCACAAGTGGAGTCCCTCTGGGATCAGTTCTTGGACCACTCCTTTTTGGCATTTACTTCTCAGAAGTCAAGGCTAATGTCAGTGGTCTCTGGCTGATTAAATTTGCAGATGATTGCAAATTAGAAGCTGTCATTGAATCTCACACTGACACAAATGTTCTCCAGGAGGGGCTGACACAGACAAACAACTGGTGTCAGAGTCATGGACTAAAACTAAATGCTAAGAAATGCATAATAGTGTCCTTTGGGATGTCTTCCATCCCTGGTAACTATCATATTGACAGCACACCCTTTAGAGTTGACCCAGTAGACAGAGACTTAGGGACACACAAAGATAGTAATCTAGCCTTTGATCATCATGTGTCTACAGTGGTGAGGAAATTATTGTAAGTTGCACAACTTATAAACAAAGGTATGGCATCTAAGTCTAAAAAAAGTAATTGTTCCTCTGTATTCAGCATTCATCAGACCTATCATTGAGTGCAATGCCCCCTTCGGTATGTACTTAACCAGGCATATCAAACAACTCGAACATCCACAGAGGTTCCTCACTAAAAGAATACAGAGCGTAAGTAATATGTCCTGTGCAGACTGCCTTAATGCCCTATCCCTGTATTCTGTCTCCTACAGGCTTTTGAGGGGAGACCTATGCCTGGCATACAGGGCATTGTCAGACCCCCACTCTGATGGACTTCCTGCATATCCACAAAACAAACAGTACCAGAATTACCCATTTTAAAGACTTAAATCTTGCCTGTGATATGAATAGGACCTGCTGGAGAGATAGGTATGTATCCCAGAGACTACCCCATCTGTGTAACGGGCTACCCATCCATGTGAAGCAGAGTTCCTCCCTAATCCAATTCAAGTGCAACTTGGACAATTGGATGGGAAACCGGAAATTCATCCCTGGTTTGGAACCTATGGCTGATGCAAACAGGTAACCTGTAAATGTTCATCTCCCAGGCTCATGCTTGCACTTATCCAGGGTATCAGAACTCATCAGAGATTTAGGATGCATAGTTAGGCTTAAAAAGGCCCTTGTGGTCATTCGTCTAGTAAACACCTATGAACCTATGAACATAACATCTGTCTCCACACATTTCTATGATAAGATGTAGAAATCTTGGCCCCTTCTAAAAAGTAAGATTTGTGTGTCTATTGTTCTTGTTCATATTTTCTATATTTTATTACTGTCTCACTGTTCAATGTATCTTATAGATTTAAGACTGGAAATAAAAAAGCATCACAGTTTACATATACTGTAAATGTCTTTTTACTCATCGTGCAGAAATACTCATCTGGAGTGCAATATTTACTTAAAGAGTTTTATCCTAGTGCACATCCATAACGTGTGTGTGTGTGTGTGTGTGTGTGTGTGTGTGTGTGTGTGTGTGTGTGTGTGTGTGTGTGTGTGTGTGCTGAAGGCCATATATGGTTCCCAATGGGAGTGGATATCTATCAGGGTTCGGCTTTTAGTCCACTACAGATTATACTGATGATAGACACTACATTAATAAACTGGTTAAATTAGGAACTTAGGAACATAGGAACCTGGGAACAAAACTAGGCAGGAGATCATGGGGACAGTAAAATCTCTAGCAATATGCACCTTTAAGAAGATACACTTGAAATATCTTGCCATACTTTGAAACACTTAGTGCTCACTTCCCATATCAAATGGAAACCGTACATGATAACCCTGATGTAAATTTATATCTCCTAGCCAGTCATCAAAAACTAGCTTTAAAGGCAGCCAAAGTAGTACTTTTGCTTTAGCAGTAGTGGTAACTTATTCCATTGAGTGAGAATATGTTGTTAGGAATCTATCCCTCCAGCAAGTCTTGTTGGTTTAGATTTAGGTTCCTAGTTTGGGTGTTTATACAGTCACATTTTTTGTGAAAAAATAAGAGATCAAACAGGATTAAGTCCTCCATGACTTGAAAAGTGAGACACATGACACCCTGGAGCAGCCAATAGGTTACTGAGTATAAGAAGAGCCGTAATAATCTATTAGGGTAGTTAATGGATTTAAGGCCTTCCAGCTGATGTGCTTGGATTTGTACAGTCAAGTGGGGGTATGGTATTCAATGATGAGTTTCATAAGGGAGATTACAGTGGTAGGATGACTTCTTGAAAATACTCCTTGGAACATAACTAGGCCAGACCTGACCACCATGGGAACATGATAGAATTATAGAGATTTGTCCACATAAAAAGCTCAATCTGTTATGAAAGTACATGTCTGAAGAGGGGCACCAGTTTTTAATATTCGAGGTGGGACTTACTGAATGCTACAGTTCTGAACTTTTTTGCATTTTGCATAGACCATTTTTGGTACACCAGATATGCGCATGTTTTAGCACTTGGAGTTATTTACTAACAGTGAATGAGCTGATAACAGTTCCCAGTTTGCATATTAGCAAACAGGGTCAACTACACTTCTGGGATATTGTCTTGCATGTCTCCAAAATAAATGCCAAACAGAAGAGGGCTAAGCACTTATCCCTGTGATACCCAAATAGTTACAACTTATGTTTGGAGCGGTTACCAGGAACTTTCATAACTTTGGATCTATGGAATCTGTTGGATATGTAATTTAAAAGCCAGGAAAACACATAGGAGTTCATGTTAAGCTTGTCTAACTTGCTAATAATACCAGCATGGGGGATACTATTATACACCTTGGCCAGATCGAGATAAACAGTATGCATGGAATGGCCACTGTCCACAGCCTTTGTAACCTTCTCAAAGAAGCTCAGTACATTTGGGATACAGGACCTGCCATTTAAAATACAAAAAAAAAAAAATGACTGGGATCCAGAACAGTTCTGTTGGCTAGATATGCATAAAAGAGTTTTGCTATGATGAGTTCCCTGGCTTTACATATAAGGTTACATATAAGGTCATTGAGGCCAATGGGTCTATATAGTTTGTAGAGGTACCAGCCTTGTGTAGGGGAATCATAGTCTTTGTTCACTAAGCATCAAACACAAACCTTGTGGATAGTCTGAGGTTTAACAGATTAAGTAGCAACTCAGATATTTTACTTTTTTAGCCTTTTTGAAGGATTCTAAAGTTTTTCCAAGGTGATTTCATGGGAAGCTACATTTTCATGGATAGTGGAAGCAACAGTGTGGTGACTGAAGTAAAGATAAAACTATTTTTTTCTTCTAATATAATGGCTTTATCCTCGGGATAGAAATGTGTGACATTTTTATGTCTAAGATCAGTGCATTATTGGCCGTTTTTCCTTAATTTTCTGACATCTGTGAAGAAAGATTTGTCGTTTAATTATTTGCAGCAATCTTACACTTATGATCTGCTTTACAGTTTCTAATTATGCTCTCATATCCCTTGTTGGCATGTTTCTGTGTGGTTCTGAGGACGGGGGATGGTGACGTCTTACAACGTTTCATCATTTTCCTTCTTTTATTATGCAATATTAATTCATTTCCTACTCTTCCTGCAGACTCCTGCTTCAGAGCAAACGCTCAGAGAAATTACTAGCGTGGGACAAAGGGGTAGCTGCTCCAGGTGCAAGGAGTTAGGGGTTGTAGTTAGTAGAAGCCAATTGGTTGGTTGTGTAGTGCTGGTGCTGAGGCATGAATGCTGATAACGCATTTGCAGTCAATACAAAAGTACCTGCATGTCACTTTCTGTGAGGTATAAGCAGTAAAAAGCTGCTTGTGGCTTTCAAAGAAGAAATATTTTTTATTTATTTATCCTGAATACAAGAGAAACTTGTTTTTGTTTGCTCCACAACGTAAAGTTGTGAAGTGCCACACTATAATTTGCCCTACCTTAACAAGATGCAGATATTTTCTTATTAAAGGGACCAGTTCCTATTCCTTTACTAACCTGAAGTTTTCCTTTGGATAATAGTTCTATTTGCTCAACAGATATTCTATCTAAGCTTTACACAATTGCTGCTTAAATATAACTTATGCCTGCCTTTTGGGCTTTACTAGGCTTTTTGCCAGTATAACCACCCTGCTATGTTATAAGGCTTTGTGCCAGTGGAACCACCATGCTATGGTATAAGGCTTTGTGTCAGTTGAACCACCCTGCTATGGTATATGAATTTATGCCAGTGGAACTACCATGCTGTGGTATAAGACTTTGTGCCAGTAGAACCACCATGCTATGGTATAAGGCTTTGTGCCAGTAAAATCACCATGCTATGGTATAAGGCTTTGTGCCAGTTGAACCACCATGCTATGGTATAAGACTTTGTGCCAGTAGAACTACCATGCTATGGTATAAGGCTTTGTGCTAGTAAAATCACCATGCTATGGTATAAGGCTTTGTGTCAGTTGAAACACCCTGCTATGGTATACGGATTTGTGCCAGTGGAACTAACATGGTATGGTATAAGACTTTGTGCTAGTAGAACCAGCATGCTATGGTATAAGGCTTTGTGCCAATAAAATCACCATGCTATGGTATAAGACTTTGTGGCAGTGGAATCACCATGCTGTGGTATAAGACTCTGTGGCAGTGGAATCACCATGCTATGGTATAAGACTTTGTGGCAGTGGAACCACCATGCTATGGTATAAGACTTTGTGGCAGTGGAACCACCATGCTATGGTATAAATCCCTGTGAACATTAAGAAAGAGTGCCGGTGGGAAGATCAATGTGTTGGAGATGTTGCCAGATACTTTTCATATCTGGAGTTACTGTGATAAGCAGAAAAATGTTATTGAAGTTGATTAATGGTCAATGGACCACCATATCATGGAATAAAGTTGAAACAATATTGATTATTTTATCTCTTTGGGGTAGAACAAGTATCTTATACATAAACTAGGCAGGAAAGGATTGAAGTGCAGCTTATGGACATGTTTAGTCAACAATTATTATTCCCAGAATTTGGAAGCTAGCCAACATAGATGAGTTTAAGGAAGGTGATATTCTGAACTGAGTATGAAAATTAGTGAGGTGTACAAGCAGGAAATTATGGGGAAGAAATATAGGAGAAAGACAGGGTGTACAATGGAATTGTAGTTACTATAAAATTATCAGTTTCCTCAATGCAAAGAAAAAAATTGGTAATGTTTATCTGGTGCTGTTTTTGTAATATATTGATCACTTTGAAAAGATTGAGGCATGGAAAGAGAATGTAGGACCATCTTCTTCAGAATTAAAGCCTTTCATCATCCCAACTGTAGGATATCAGAATAGGCAAAAGAATAGGATGTTAGGTAGGAAAAAAGAGATGTAAAGGAGCTTTTGTACTAAGCCAGACTGCTAAGTAAATGAAGTTTCTCTTGTTTTTTTTTTTGCCGGGGGGGGGGGGGGTTGGGGGGGCAGCAACTGAGGAATGGTAGACTCTTGTTTCCCTTTTGGTTATTTTTTTTCCCAGGCTAGCATTTTCCCATGCACGTGGTCCCCATCTACTGCTCTTGTTAATGTGATTGCAACTGAGACTGACACCATCAGCAAAGGGGGTACGGTTACTCTATAAGGTGCCTGTGATAGCATTTGTTTTACCAGGAAATTGAATGTTGCTATGGTTATATGCTACTGTAATTGCATTTTTTAACCAGGAAATTAAAAGTTGACTAATTATGTTAAAAGTGGTTTTATTCCTTTTGAGTGGAGTCCTTTTACTGGATTCTCAATAATGGATAAGTTGCCAAAGTTTTCTAAATTAATTATGATGTTATATATCTTACCTTTCTGCTATATTTATGAATGTATTTATTTATTTATTATTAAATGCCGACCCTATCTAAGAATGAACGTGTTCCTTTTTTTCCATGTATTCATATAATGTATTGTTTCTAGTGGAAACTACCAGTTTACTGTGCACTACTAAATCGAGCCAAAGCAAAAGGGATTTAAAGGAACTTTTATACTAAAGCCAGACTGTTAAGTAAAGGAAGTTTCTCTTGTTTTTTTTTTTTGGGGGGGGGGGGGCAGCAACTGAGAAATCATAGACTCTTGTTTCCCCTTTGGTTATTTTTTTCCCCAGGCTAGCATTTTCCCATGCACGTGGTCCCCGTCTACTGCTCTTGTTAATGTGATTGCTATTGAGACTGACACTATCAGCATAGGGGTACTGTTACTCTATAAGGTGCCTGTGATAGCATTTTTTCTTTTTACCAGGAAATGGAATGTTGCTGTGGTTATATGCTGCTGTAATTGCATTTTTTACCAGGAAATTGAATGTTGACTAATTCTGTTAAAAGTGGTTTTGTTCTTTTTTCAGTGGCGTCCTTTTACTGGATTCTCAATAATGGATAAGTTGCCAAAGTTTTCTAAATTAATTATGATGTTATATATCTTACCTTTCTGCTATATTCATGAATTTATTTATTTATTATTGAATGCTGACCCTATCTAAGAATGAAAGTGTTCCTTTTTTGTCCATGTATTCATATAACGTATTGTTTCTATTGTTTTTATTATGCACTACTAAATTGAGTCTCAGAATGTTACCACAAAGAGATTGCCAGATTTGTAGTCAGTGTTTCTGTATATATATATATATATATATATATATATATATATATATATATATATATGTGTGTGTGTGTGTGTGTGTTGAATTAATTGTGGTAGCTTGCTCCCTGCGTAAAAAATAAGCATTTAGGAGTGTTGTGTGACATTTTGTGTGTCACTGAGGTGGGTATACAATGTATCGGTTGTTTAGACTTTTTTCATATACAAACTCCATAGTTATGTAACATTAGGGAAAGGACAAATTCCCCAAAACATGTAAACGTGGTCTCAAGCAAAGGGCCTTTTCATGCTTTTGGTGACTGAACAATTGAAACTTGCTAGGTGAACTAACAAGCACGTGGGTGGACCATAAACAGTGTCATTTAAAATGTAATATAATTAATCAGATAAATCTGTTTTTGTGTTTTATGTTTAGATTACTAAATTGTATTTTATGATTGAAATATATCTGTTGAGTTGCATTGCATTTTTATTTTATCAATAAAATTATTTAGAGAAAAAGCTAAGCATTAAACAATCCGCTTTATACATCTTAAGACTCCCATTAGCCATGATATAATGCTTCTGCTGAATAGCCAGTAACACTGACTCGGGTAAGTTTCATTTGTAGTGATTTGAATAGTGGGCCAAGACAACAATTATATCATGTTTTATTATTTTTACCAAACGCTGAAGATGTCATATGATTTGGGAGATAGAAATGTAAAGGATGCAGTAAAGTACCAGCTGAGGCAGATTTGTGATAAGCATAGTTATCATATGGTTCCACTAAATAATCAAATAGATTGATTTCTGACATGCTTTACAAAAAAAAAAAACTGGGATTTAAAAAGTTCATATTACTGATGTACTATGAAAGGAACAAGAGACCCACTGTAATTTTAGCTTCTGAGGGAGCAAATACCACCCAGTAATAATTCCGTTAATCTACATTACATTTGCTTTACACACACAGCCATAGCTGCCTCATCTAGAGCTGGTGCCTGTCCCCAGTTTGGCACTGTCATAGCAGATCCCTGCCCCCTGAGCTCTTCCTCAGTTGGAGAGAAAAAAAATGACTACACAAGAGGCAATGAAGTGCTGAAGTTCTTTTCTGTATGGGCATTTAAAAATACCCATACAGAAAAGAACGCAGGAAGCACACTTCTTAATCATGCCACATAATGCCTTGTGCCTGGAGTGGCTGTCCCCCTTCACCTCACCCTTTCTCAGCTCCTGGTTTGACAACAGAAGGAAAGCAATAAGCCTACCTAATTTTCTCTTTAATTATATTTAACATTCTGCCACACTTGTGTCCTTGCTTTCCCTCCTCACCCTTTCTTCACCTCTCCCATGCCTTCTCACTCGCTTCTCTAGAACCTTCCTCGTTTTATAACTGTACACACACACACACACACACACACACACACACACACACACACACACACACACACACACACACACAGCATCCATTGCTTTACATAAACTTCACTGTTACAATATACTTTTGCAGCATAGATACATTACTTTCTAGACTATACTAAATTTGTAATTATTGATGCATGTATTCATATCATAAAAAATGCCTAAATACTTATGGTCAGTTTAGCTATGCATGCTGGATTCGAGTGTATTGTTTCTTGGTGGTGGTGGTGGTAATTCAGTCATTTTGAATTCTTGTTTTATGTGACTTTGGGACTTTGAAGTGAGACTATGATAGGTTTGACTTATTAACCACTTACAAGATTCCAGTTTGCTGTTTACCTTTGGAACTGATAATGGGCACGTTGGAAGTGAAACCGAGTACCTTGGGAAATTGTCTCTTTGTAAGTGACACTGAGTACCTTTGGAAGTGATGCTGAGTATCTTTGGAAGTGATACTGGGTACCTTTGGAAGTGATACTGGGTACCCTTGGAAGTGATACTGAGTATCTTTGGAAGTGATACTGGGTACCTTTGGAAGTGATACTGGGTACCCTTGGAAGTGATACTGAGTATCTTTGGAAGTGATACTGGATACCTTTGGAAGTGAAACAGGGTATCTTTGGAAGTGAAACTGAGAACCTTTGGAAATGATACTCGCTGGATCTCTTTGAAAGTGACGCTGGGTACCTTTGGAAGTGATACTGGGTATCTTTGGAAGTGAAACTGAGAACCTTTGGAAATGATACTCGCTGGATCTCTTTGGAAGTGATACTGGGTACCTTTGGAAGTGATACTGAGTATCTTTGGAAGTGATACTGGGTACCTTTGGAAGTGATACTGAGTATCTTTGGAAGTGATACTGGGTACCTTTGGAAGTGATGCTGAGTATCTTTGGAAGTGATACTGGGTATATTTGGAAGTGAAACTGAGAACCTTTGGAAATGATACTGGCTGGATCTCTTTGAAAGTGACGCTGGGTACCTTTGGAAGTGATACTGGGTATCTTTGGAAGTGAAACTGAGAACCTTTGGAAATGATGCTGGCTGGATCTCTTTGGAAGTGATACTGAGCACCTTTGGAAGTGATGCTGAGTATCTTTGGAAGTGATACTGGGTACCTTTGGAAGTGATACTGGGTACCCTTGGAAGTGATACTGAGTATCTTTGGAAGTGATACTCGATACCTTTGGAAGTGATACTGGGTATCTTTGGAAGTGAAACAGGGTATCTTTGGAAGTGAAACTGAGAACCTTTGGAAATGATACTGGCTGGATCTCTTTGAAAGTGACGCTGGGTACCTTTGGAAGTGATACTGGGTATCTTTGGAAGTGAAACTGAGAAGCTTTGGAAATGATACTCGCTGGATCTCTTTGGAAGTGATACTGGGTACCTTTGGAAGTGATGCTGAGTATCTTTGGAAGTGATACTGGGTACCTTTGGAAGTGATACTGGGTACCCTTGGAAGTGATACTGAGTATCTTTGGAAGTGAAACTGAGAACCTTTGGAAATTATACTGGCTGGATCTCTTTGGAAGTGATACTGGGTACCTTTGGAAGTGATGCTGAGTATCTTTGGAAGTGATACTGGGTATATTTGGAAGTGAAACTGAGAACCTTTGGAAATGATACTGGCTGGATCTCTTTGAAAGTGACACTGGGTACCTTTGGAAGTGATACTGGGTACCTTTGGAAGTGATGCTGAGTATCTTTGGAAGTGATACTGGGTATATTTGGAAGTGAAACTGAGAACCTTTGGAAATTATACTGGCTGGATCTCTTTGAAAGTGACACTGGGTACCTTTGGAAGTGATACTGGGTATCTTTGGAAGTGTAACTGAGAACCTTTGGAAATGATACTGGCTGGATCTCTTTGGAAGTGATACTGGGTACCTTTGGAAGTGATGCTGAGTATCTTTGGAAGTGATACTGGGTACCTTTGGAAGTGATACTGGGTAACTTTGGAAGTGATGCTGAGAATCTTTGGAAATGATACTGGCTGGATCTCTTTGGAAGTGATACTGGGTACCTTTGGAAATGATACTGGCTGGATACCATTGGAAATTATTCTGGGTACCTTCCAAAGTGATACTGGATACCTTTGGAAGTGACACTGGGTACCTTCAGAAATGATACGGGGAACCTTTGAAAGTGATACAGGGCTGCAGTGTCTAAGATATTTGCTTTTGTTTTCTTTTGCCTCAGTATGTTAAATTTCTGGAAAGTTAGTTTTGTTCAGTTAAATTTTTGGCAAATTTGCTTTGGGAGGAACCAATAGAATCCTGCAGACAAAAGTTACTAAGATGATAAATACTACGACATTGAGCTAAACTGCTGACATTGGTTAAATATTTTTCTTTTTTGGACACTTTGATTACTGCATGATCTGATGAAAGTGTGTTTTGCTATCTGTACACTTAGCCATGTGAAGTAAAGAGTCTGAGAGCCTGCTGGCGAAAGATACAATTGTGAAATGAATGTTGATGTTTTGGCATCATTGCACATCCATTTTTCAGACCATTGGGCCACTCTGACTTCTTCCATATGTAACATATAGTTGCATTGCTCAAAATGCTGTCTGACATTTTGGTTGAAGTAGATGCATGCATACATATATAAATGCATACATACATACATACATACATACATACATACACACATACAAATATTTCAAGCACGGGCAAGTATGCCCTTTTAGCCTGCCACTATGCCAATACCGTTATTCCCATAATAAGTGCACAGGCTGTTCTTGAAATATCTGAACTAGTGCTTGATTTAATGTAATTTAGTAGTCTATTTCATGCATCAGCTACTCTGTCAGAGTACCAGTTGATACACTCCTTATTCCTATAGTACATTCTATAAAGGTTATCTGATATCTCTACTTCTTTTTGTTAACTCCTAACATTCCCAGTGGTAGTTGTCTCTAAATGCCGTATATACCTGAATAAGATCTCCTCTTAAATATTTGTATGAAACACTGTACAAGTTCAGATATTTTAGTCTTTCATAACAACTTAAAATTTTTCACACCCATGGATGCCTTTTGTATATTTCAGCTGTACGCTTTCCAATTTATTCATGCTTGTTTTCTTATAAGGACTCCATATTGTTATTCCATACTCAACTTTGGGTCTAATATAACTAACAAACAATGACTTCTTAATTTCTGATTTCCCAGATTTCATAATGTTTTTTATACAACATAGTTCTATAACTATCATTAGCCAGTTGGTTGATATTATTGGAAAAACTCAAAGCTGGATCTACCCATATATCCAGATCCTTAAATGAATCTACAGTTTCAATCACTGTGTGCTTTAATAAGTAATCACCTTTCAATTTATGTCTCTCAAATCTCATATGATGCATTTATCAGCATATTATTTTCTTGTGCCCCAATGGTCAGTTTAGTCAAATTCTTTTCCAGACATGCCCTATCTGTAATACGTGTATCAGTTTACCCATTTTTAAAGTCATCTTCATACAGACTGTACAACACCTCAGATGAAAAAGATAGATCTGAAAGATACAATCTAAACAAGTATGGGCCTCGAATTTCACCTGTCTAATTGCTGTATGATACTTGCCATGTCATGTTTGTATACCATGCAGCTATCCATCTTATCAAGAGTGGATCAATATCTAATTATTCTAGTTTATTGATCAGTAATTATTTGTGAATGACCCTACTGCATGCTAAAGTTAAATGTATATAAATTACATCACAGCACAAGTTTTCATTGATAGCTGTTATTATATTTTTATAAAACATCATGTTACAGGTTCTAATAGTTATATTTTTAACATAAGCATGTTGACATATGGTTTCATGTCCCAACTTTTCCAATTCTGACAATAATTTATCCAATAGAGCCTCCTCCATTATTTTTCCACAACATGAAAGTAATCGTATGGGTCTGTATGACTCTGGGTTTGTCCTACTTCCCTATCCCTTAAAGATAGGTTTAACAAGTGCATGCCTCCAATCATGAGGAATCTCGCCGTATTTATATCACCTAGTAAATAACAGATATAATAGTACTGTAAGTTCTTACTGAAATGTTTTCAAGTCATTATTACTAATTTTGTCTCCTCCCTGTGCTTTGTTTGGATTCAGTTTGCATAGTTCTTTTTCAATATAATCTAATTTGATTTCAGTATCTGAGGTTACTTTGATGTCACTTCGACAATTTATCACTCCCTTTGTGAAGGCAAACTACTTTGTATAAGGTTTTGTAAATATATCTATAATCTGTTGTCTCTGAGAATACATTTTTGAAATCTACATACAGTTTATCAGTTTGTGTCTTTACTCCCACCTCATCTTATGTATCTATAAAATGGTCTCCTATTATGCTCAATATCTTTATATAAATGTATCCAAAATGTTCTTGATTATCTCACACTGTTTTTAATTTGTCTGTGCAGCTTATTTCAGTTTTCAAAGTCATAGTTCAACTTCTTTTCCATTTCGTATGCTTTTTTGGCTCTCGCCTTAATCAAGTAGCTTGATCTTATGGAAATATAGCCTCCTGATGTTGTATGTCTAGATCCTGATGTAAACATTTATCTATTTATTTTGTGTGTGTGTTCAAACAACTTCTCTTTCAAAACTTTTCACCCTCCTTCTGCATTTTTTCTGCTGAGCACATCACACCAATTAGTTTTACATAGTGACTGTTTTCCTTCCCTATAATCTATTATTATTATTCTGTGCGTTGTTTTATATGTCAGTTTGGCAGAATTATCTAGGAAAAAATTAACCTTTATAACCCCATGATCACTGCACATCAATAGTGGTAAAACTTTATATGAAATTACAGCATTTTTTTAGGAACACAAACAATGCCCAGTATGTTCTGTTCCCCGGTAGGCTTATGTACAATCTGAAGCATATGTTGTAAATAATTTCCTTACTAATGTTGCTGAGTCAATATTATTCCAGTCTCTTTCTGCTAACTTTAAGTCTCCAACTACTATTATTCTTGCCTTCTGTGTTTCATGCAAGAAATGTATGAATTCCTCTAGGTTATCAGCACTTGACTTTGGAGGTCTGTATACTCCAGCAAAATGTTCCAGGGTTGTCTTTATTGTCACAGATTACATAATCTACAGTATGTTAATCACAGGTCTCATAACTAAATTTAATCCCTATCATAATAATCATGCCTGATATTTTGTTAGAATGTCTGTTACATTAAAAACATTTATACCCTGACAGAACTGGTTTCCAGTCATTGTTCTTTAACCATGTTTCACAAACAATAACAACATCGATGTTATGGGAACAAAGCAAGTTTTCCAATAAAGAAAATACTATTAATGCTCTCAGCATTAACAACCATCATGCATCAAATAGTGCCATCTACGAACTGTTACATTTTTAACCTGGCAAAAGTCCTGCCTTATGTTTATCAAATATTGCAAAATATCTGCTACAAAACTTCTCTTCCCTAATCTTAACAAGTGCATGCCATCCTGTCTAAAACCATGTGTGTCCATAATTAGGCTTGCATGCTCTACACATTTCCTGTTTTTAAAATGGGACATTTTTTCATGAAAGTATTTACCAAAAAATGTTTTCATTCATGGCGACCTGACTCTCCTTTCTATTTGTGATTATACACGCTATGCACCATCTATGAAGGCTGTATGTTCCCTACTAACAGTCAGAGAGTTCTTGTGGATGAGATAATTTGTACTGATCCATACTTCCTTACATTAAGGCATTCCAAGGCTTGTCTCATATCTTCTATTTTTGCTCCTGGCAAGCATAACACTATTCAATGTTCATTATCTTCTCTGCAGATGTAAGTATCTGTTCCTCTAATAATTGAATCTCCAATTACAAGAATATTTTTTGTGACCAGATCTGAAGAATCTTCACATTCTAATTCAGTAATATCTGCTCTATTAGTTGTGACAAAGTAATGATCTTCATCACCATTAGTCATTAACCCCACTGTTTTCATTGCTTATTACATTAGCTAGCATACAATTCTCATCCAGCTGGCTTTATACATCCACAGCTTGAGTCATGTAGTCAGCATCTGTCTTTCTCAATTTTTTCTTACAGCAATGTTCTTCAATCCTTTCACATTCATTTTTGATTTCTTCCTTTACACCTGTCCCTTGCCTCTTTTATCTACTTTCTCTTTTGGAAAATCGATGCCCTTTTCTGTAGACTGAATGTTTTCTTGTAGGAAAATGTAATCATTCCCTGTAATCTGTGTGTTGCATGTCCTTTTTAGTATGGATTCTCTCTGCTTTACTGTCATTAATCAGTTTCTTTTTCTTCCTTGTCATTTGTTGTGAACTTCTTCCTTTCTTGCTTCTTTTATTTCTTTCTATATGCTGCAAATCCTCAGATTGCTGAATAATTGTATCCAGAATTCCAAACTTGTCATCGGTACTATCTTGTTTAGTAGGGGTTGAGTGATCTTTGCAGACAACAGGCACTTCCTTTTCCAAATGTGTTCTATTTGCTCTTTGCCTAATATTATTTATCTCATCAATTCAGTCATTAATATATGTAACAACAGTTCTCCAAGCCATGTCAGTCGCACAAGTCCAATCATCATCAGTAAGTCTAGATTTACTACTAATAATGGTAAGCAAATCATCCAACTTTTGACAGGAGGAACACAGATCACCAGCATTATCGGGCGTTACCTTTAAATATACATTGTATTTAGTATACTGAAGAACATGCTTGTGCTTTCATAAATCATTAACGCCATAGTCATTTAAGAAATTCATTTTCATTTCAGATGAATAAAGGATTATAAAAGTAAAGGATAATCAAAATTAGTTACCACACAATTCACAGAGATTTTAAATAAACTTTTATGAGAAAAATCACGCAAACCATATGTGACTAAATATTAAATTAAGTGGAATAAAGTTATTGCTCTGACTGTGCCAGTTGTGAAAGTCACATAAAAACTGGAATTCCTTTACATCATGTTTGAATACGTGCAGTAGCTTCTGCTCACTATTGCTCACAGTTGCACCTCTTTTCAATAGTAAAGATCAGAGTGTGTGTGTGTCTTTCAGCTTTTCCCGGTTAGGGGTCGCCACAGCGGAACTCCGGTCCGCTAATGATTGGTAGTGGATTTTTACGTACCGGTTACCAGCCCTGATGCACAACCTTCAACGAAGGCACACCCCATTCACGTATGCCGCCACACACAAGACGCTCTAGCTGAGAATCGAATGGGACAATGTCTTGCTATGAGGTGACAGTGCTACCGCAGCACCACCACCGCAGTTCAATAGTAAAGATCAGTAAGTTACAAATGTAGTGCACCCACAGGTGTAGCTAAAGTAGAAATGGGTTCCTTCCTACCTGACTCTGGTGACACCCCTTCTTTAGGCCCAACACCCCAAGGTGGCAAGTGGTAACAGATTTTATTCTAGGTGACAGTTTAGTTTTAAAGGGCAGTAGCACAATAAACAAATTATTTCAACAGTGCACCAGTTAGCAGTAAGGCAGAGTGAGATATGCATGTAATGAAACCATGCACTTACCCCCTTCCCCAGAACTCAACAGAAAAGATCTTGACATCCAAACATGCACACAAAGGCAATATCAATGAGCAGTAAAGCTTTTATAGTGCAGCAATACAAACACGGAAAAAATGCAATGTCATTGAGGGCGGAAAAAGTTTATAATACACCAGTACAGATATGAAAAAGATGCAATGTCATTGAACAGTAAAGATTCTTGAAGGCAGCAGTACTAACATGAGAAAAATGCAATGTCACTGGACAATAAAAAATTTATAATGCAACAATACAAATATGAGAAAATGCAATGTCATTTAGCAATAAAGAGTCTTTAAGGCAACAGTACTAATACCCTCTATCCCCTAGATCAATCTAAACAGACCAAATATGAAACATTCTATTGTACCCTGTTCACTGGCCAGTAACTACTTACAGTCCTACTGCCGGCATGATGGGGCCCAAGGTTGGAGCTCATATGGATCCCAGCTATTTGTAATCCAGAAAGCATTTAGGGGGAATCCACAATCTTATAAAAGTATAAAAATATAATGGCCAAAAGCCTCTCACCACTCCATTGAGAATATCCCAGTGACCAGGCACTGCAGTTCCTCCAAAGAGAAAAATGGAAAATCACCTGCCAGAACTCTGGTAGTCATCTATGGCATCTCTGTACTAGGCCCAAGGGAACTCCTTTTCTTGCTGAATCATATGCAGGCATGGAACTACTGGTTTCAGAACTTCTCTCCTGAATCCACAAATACCAACATCCAGGATTTCAGCAAGAGACAGACACAAACTGCTACCTCATTTCTCTGTCCCAAAACACTAGAAGAAAAAAAAACAGTCATGCTGCAAGGCCCTTTTCCCTTCAGCTAGTCTTTCAGTCTTCCCTCCCTCAGTTAGTGTTCCAGTCCCTCTTTTACTTTCGAAATGTTCTTTTATATTCCTGAAAAGGAGCTCCACCTTGTGGTATAATGAAAAACTGTAGTCTATTACTTCTACAATGAAATACAGTGGGAGCTACACTCTGCCCCCACTTTAAAATCTTGGGTTCCCCCCTAGTCAAAAGTAGATTAGGAGCAAAATATTTACAAGCACTAATGCACCATCGGCTGAATAATATTTTTGCATACCTCCCACCAAGGGCGATCAACATTATGCTTAACTCAGACTGAGATGTCACCAATGGAGCAGGAGGCATAGGGGTCATGGGCACAGACTCTCCAATGAGCTGTGGGCAGAGGTTCCTATGAACTATGTCCAAACTGTCATATGTAAGTCTCTGAGGGGGCCAAATCAGTCTCTGCAGTTTTGGTTTGGGAGAGACAACTAAGGAATTTTACCCGGAAGGTTTGTCACTCACAGCACATTCAATGTCCAGTTCTTCAGTAGGCATTTTGTCTACTTCTAAGATCTCCTCTTGTATAACTTCACTTCCTTTTTCCATAACAGTATGACTGTCCTCAGCACTATTTTCTGAAGTTTGCATAGCAGGGCCTTCATCAGTATCAGGTTCTGCAAGAGGTACAGAAACACCACTTAGTCTATTATCAGGTCTGGGCTGTTCAAAATGACAAGGAATGAATTCCGGTGCATTTGCATTGAGATTACAGCCTATGGAGTCTCGAACATCCTCATAAAAATGCCCACTGAAACCCCAGTCACCGTCACTGTCCTTCTCACTTTCAGGAGGAGGAAGTATGGGCTCTTGAACATTGGAGAGGATATTTCCTCTCCGCCTTAGTCTTCTGGATTGCCTTGAGTTAGGCTTCCGCTGAGCCATTCTTGGTTCCGGAGTCATGAGTCTCACTGATTTTGCTAAAGGCATTAAGTTGTTGCAATGCCAGGTTTTGATAGGTCCTTCTCTCCCCTTAGAGCAAACTTGGTAGACAGGGATATTAGGTAGCTGAGAACAAATTAGGTAAATTTCAGACCCCCAGTGGTCAGCTAGTTTATGCTTTCCTTGTAGACCCAAATTCCTCAAAAGGACTATGTTCCCTGTTTTCAAATCATGCATCTTCACTTTCTTGTCATAGTGAGCCTTGTTTCACTGATGTCTTTGTCCTGTTGATTTTTCAGCTAGCTCATAGGCCTGTCTGAGGTTCTTCTTGAGTCTCTCCACATAACTGCCATGAGATCACACTGGTGTATCATCGGCTGTGACTCCAAAGGTGATGTCAACAGGAAGATGAGCTTCTTTTCCAAACATTAGTAAATAAGGCAAGAACTCTGTAGCATCATTTTTAGTACTGTTGTAAGCATGCACCACTGTGGCTACATGCCTACTCCATTGACTCTTCTTCTCAGCAGATAGTGTCCCCAGCATATCTAGTAAGCTTCTGTTGAAACGGTCCGGCTGCGGATCCCCTTGAGGATGATAAGGAGTGGTACGACTTTTTCGAACTCCCAAGCATGACAGCATGGACAAGCTTGCTCTCAAAATCACATCCTTGGTCAGAGTGTATCCTCTTTGGCAGGCCATAGTGTACAAAGAACTTCTCAACTAGTAATTTTGCCACTGTAATAGCTTTCTGATCACGAGTGGGAAATGCTTGAGCATATCGGTATAGTGTCTGTTACCAACAGCACATTACTGATCCCACCTAGAAAATCTATACAGACCAGTTTCATGGGTCCACTGCTCTCCATTTGAGCCAATGAGGCAGCTCTGGCAGGCCGAGTCTTTCTCTGAATGCAACAAAGACATGTACAACAATAATCCTCAACATCTTGCTTCATGCATGGCCAGTAGAACCTGTCTCGTACCAGACCCATAGTTCCGTCATAACCAAGATGACCATGTTCATCATGCAATGACCAGAGTACTACTTCTTTATACTTCTGAGGAAGTGACAATTGCCACTTTTCACTGCCGAGTGCACTAGGAGATCTCCTATACACTAGTCCATTCTGTATCTGGAGTCTGTCCCATTCTTTGGCCAAATGTCTGGCCAGAGGATGAATGTCTGTGCAAAGCATATCAATTTGTTTCTTCTCTAAAGCAGCTACCACCAGCTGACCCAAGGGGTCTTCTCTTTGATCTCTCCTGAGGTCACTGTTACTCAAAGCTGGTAGCGATGAAGCCTGCATAGTGACCAGATTACAGTAAGCTTGGGGTATGCTTGCTGCAGACAGACCCAACTTCTGGGCCAAACATTCAGTTTGTTGGTAGCAGGTCACAATCTGATACATAGCTCTCTCCCTTGGCACTGGAATTTCCACCCATTCATTGTCGGGGTGCAAATCTCCATGAGGTCTTCTGGACAGACCATCAGCATCTCCATTTTCGTGTCCTGGGCGATATTTCAAACTGAAATTATAGTTGCATAGAGCTGCCATCCATCTGTGGCCAGTAGCATCTATCTTTGCAGTGGTCTGGATGTATGTCAGAGGATTGTTGTCAGTCTGCACTTCAAATTCAGCCCCATAGAGATAGTCATGCAGCTTCACCACTACCGCCCACTTTAAGGCAAGGAATTCCAACTTGTGCACAGGATAGTTTCTTTCTGTGGGGGATAAACTCCGACTGATAAAAGCCACAGGTCTCATCTTCTTATCATACTCCTGGTAAAGGACTCCCCCTAAGCCATCCCTGCCTAGCATCCACATGTAAAGAGTATGGCTTTGTTGGGTCAGCATATGCCAGTACAAGTGCATGTGTGAGGCAATACTTAAGCTATTCAAATGACTCTTCGCAGTCAGGAGTCCAGCGACTCTCAATGAGTTCTTTAGAGCCTCTCGGTCCCTTGGGCTTCTTCACAAGGATATCTTCATCTTTTTCAGCTGCTTTCTCATCATTTCGGAGCAAATGGTTGAGGGGGTCTTGCTATCTTTGAAAATCCTTCCACAAACCTTCTATAGTAACTGCAGAACCCCAGGAAAGATCACAGCTCTGTGATAGTTTTGGGTCTGGGCCAAGATGTCACAGCTTCAACATTGCTGGGATCTGTGGATATCCCATTTGCAGACACTACATGTCCCACATAGGTCACTGAAGGTTGGAAAAAACTTGCATTTGTCCAATGACAACTTCAGGCCTTCCTTCTCAATCCTGTCCAATACTTTCATCAGTATTTCTTCGTGCTCCTCTAGGGTCCTCCCAAAAACAATGAGGTCATCCAGGTAGACTAAGACTTCCAGGAGATGCATGTCTCCAACTGTTCTTTCCATGATTCTCTGGAAAGTTGCCGGTAGATTTGATAAACCTTGAGGTAGGTGATCAAACTCAAAAAATCCCAAGGGGGTGATGAAGGCAGTCTTCTCTTTATCTTCTGGATGCATAGGGATTTGATAGTATCCACTCCTTAAGTCTAGCACACTGAACCACTTACTGCCCACCAGGCAATTTAGAGCATCTTCAAACTGGGGAGTCGTGTACTGGTCTGGAATGGTTCACTGATTCAAAGTATGATAGTCAACACACACATGCAAATTGACCCATTCTTTTTCCTGACAATGACAATGGGAGAGGCATATGGACTTCTTGACTCTCAAATTATCCCTGCGGCTTTAAGTTATTCCAAATGTTTTCTTAAGTCCTCCAGGTCTCCTGGAGCTACTCTTCTGGAACGTTCCCTGAAAGGCCGGTCCTCTTTCATTCTTATTGGTGTTCTGCACTCTTTGCACAGCCACCATTCAGTTCACAGGCAGAAAAACAAATTTTCTTCATCATTAGTAGCTCTTTAGCTCTGGTTACCTACTCAGGGGGCAAGAGACTACCTCCTATATCAATATCTTCCAGCTTCAACTCGTTGGCCCTGCTCTCATTCCTTGTCAACACAGAAGCAGGTAAGGGAGTGGCAGCATAAATATTTCCCAAATGCACTTGTGAATGCCGGACAATGGGAGTATTTCCTTTATTCTTCATCCCCACAGGCAAAGTGTCATAAGGATTCTTTAACTTGTCCCCAGGTCAAACTTCTGGAACTAGTTCCAGCCCTGGTGGCAAGTCACTTTCTGGATCCGTTTCTATCAGGAGATGAGAGGAAACTGCTTGTCCATGCATCCTCACTTTGGCTCTCAAACAGGTGACCTGACCAGGATGAATTATATGTTTTTCCCAGAAATGGTCCATACATGACCAATTTCATCTTTCTTACTATCCTTCTCCTTCTGAAGGGCACAAAAGGCTGGTCTCAGGAGAGGATGTAATGTTGGGTGTTCCTTGGTCAACTGAGGCATCAGCATTCTTCTGATGAGATCAGTATTTGTCCCCACTAAAACAGATGCAGAATCCTTTCCTTTTGGCCTGGGGCACACAACAGCAAGAGTTTCAAAAACTTCTGTTGACCCAACAACTGAGGTGGAAAATTCTAACTTGAGTGAGAAATAACCATCATAGGGGAACTTCGTGTCACTTAACCTCCAGATCTCCAAATCTTCTAACTTTTCAAGTGGCAGATGCTTTAAATATTTTTGGTAGAAGTCTCTGTACAGAACGGTGATTTGTTCACCAGTATCCAACAGTGCTTTACTATACACCCCTTCTATTTTTACTGACATGACTGGGGTCAGTCCCAATAGCCCATCGGGTAGTTTCTGTTTCCGGTGATGTTCAGCTACATGGCAGTTAGCATGAGGTTGAGGTACCACTGGGCGACCTCACCATTTCCATGGATAAGACTCTTTCTTTGTAATGTTTTGTGGTCTCAGATGCTGAGATTTTTGCTGAGATGGCTTTTCAATTCAGTTGTTCACCTCAGATGAGCTAGAAGTGTGAATAGTAGGTAGTCCCTCTCCCCTATTACAAGGGTTAGTGTGGAAAGGAGATCCAGGATGCTGTCTCTTGATGTTATATTTTATGGAGCTCTTTGTAACTGGGCATCCAGCTGGCTCCTTCACTGAGTTGAAGTTTCCTTGCATTGCACTAGCCAATAATAGTTTGTTCACTCTTTTCAAGTTCTTTGCATTAGGACACTGTCACTTTATATGCCCTACATCCCCACAATGAAAACAAAATCCAGTAAGAACTCTGAGCATTGGCTGATTCATTTCCTCCCTGAGTCCTTTCGTGGAGGTTCTAGCTGATGTATTCCTCCCTTCAGCTAAAGTTACCATGGCTTTTTGCAATTCTGCAACTGTCTTGGTGACCTGAGCTATGGCATCAGTTAGGGAAGACACCTGCACCTGCAACTCTGACACCTCTACATTGCAGATACCCTAGGCCATGACTCCTGTTTGAGTAGTAAGCATGGCTATAGGCTCCTGCTTGTATTCACTCACTGCTTTAATTGCTGTTGAATCTTGAGATTTTGCTTTCAACAGGGCTTCCTCTTCCCTCACTTCTTTAACCAACTGAGAATTAGTTAGAGTCTCCTCCCTATTTCTCATCCTCAGTTTCCACATAATGGGGTCCATAGCTTGAGCACCTTGTAAAATTTGTCCAATCCATACGTGGTCAGCTACTTTAAGATCCACCCCTTCTTTAGGATGATCTGGTGGAACATGTTATCTAATCACTTAATGTAATCAGATAGTTTCTCCCCAACCTCTTGGTATGTATGTTCAAACTGATACAGTAGGTCCGCAGCCCTCTCGGTCCTTCCAAAAACATCCTGCAGTACTCCTAAATAGTCCTTGGCCATGCAGTCTTGCTTACCCATCCTTAGGTTGCATATGGTATCCACTGCTAATCCCTTTAGACTTTCAGCTATTCGCTGCTTCTTCTGAGATTATGGGAAATCCCCCTCCTCTAAGGCTTGTGAAGCCTGATCCATCCAAGATTCAAAATCTTCCTCTCCCTGAGGTGTGGGTTGTTTGCCAGAAAAGAAACACAATTTGCAGTACCCAAACCTAGTGAATGGTTGGGTAGGCTGTAAGCATTTTTCTACAAGACTTGCCAAAGCATTCAAAACTTCAGGCCCTATAGTATTTATGGGCAGTGAAGCTGCAGCTTCTGGTGTAAGGTTCTGACCTACTTGGATAACTTCCACAGGTATTGCCTCGGTTGCTGGGTTAGTGCACTTCTCAGGGATTACCACACGGACTGCACTCTCGCCTGAAATGTATACATTCGAAAGTATGTGCTCATATACCAAAGGACTTTTCCATTCTAATAAAGCTAATGTGCTATGTTCAGTAGTGTCCATAATGCTGTCTAATAAAAATCCATACCCTACAACTGGTAAGGATCCTGTAACTTGATGTATTTGCATATCAGTCCATGTGACCCCTGGCAACACTAGAACTAAGCAGTGCTCTGACTGAGCATTGTGCAGTTTGCACCACTAAGCAGCTACTTTTGGGGTCATCTTGCTGCTGGAGTTGCTTTCCACATGTACAGGGGAATATGAAGGAGTTCAAGGCAGTACAGGCAATCCTGGATGAGCCCCCATATGTAGTGCACCTGCAGGTGTAGCTGAAGTAGATATGGATTCCTTCCTACCTGACTCTGGTGACACCCCTTCTTTAGGCCCAACACCCCAAAGTGGCAAGTGGTAACAGATTTTAATCTAGGTGACACTTTAGTTTTAAAGGGCAATAGCACAACAAACAAATTATTTCAACAGTGCACCAGTTAGCAGTAAGGCAGAGTGAGATATGCATGTAATGAAACCATACATTTATCCACTACCCCAGAACTCAACAGAAAAGATCTTGACATTCAAACATGCACATGAAGGCAATATCAATGAGCAGTAAAGCTTTTATAAAACACAGAAAAAATGTAATGTCATTGAGGGGAAAAAAGGGTTATAATACAACAGTGCAGATATGAAAAGGTGCAGTGTCATTGAGCAGTAAAGATTCTTGAAGGCAGCAGTACTAACATGAGAAAAATGCAATGTCAATGAACAATAAAGATTTATAATGCAATACAAATATGAGAAAATGCAATGCCATTTAGCAATAAAGTGTCTTTAAGGCAATAGTACTAACACCCTCTATCCCCTAGATCAATCTAAACAGACCAACTATGAGACACTTGTACCCTGTTCACTGGCCAGTGACTACTTACAGTCCTACTGCCAGCATGATGGGGCCCAAGGTTGGAACTCATGTGGATCCCAGCTATTTGTAATCCAGAAAGCGTTTGGGGGGAATCCACAATCTTATAAAAGTATAAAAAATGATGGCCAAAAGCCTCTCACCACTCCGTTGAGAATATCCCAGTGACCAGGCACTGCAGTTCCTCCAAAGAGAAAAATGGAAAATCACCTGCCAGAACTCTGGTAGTCATCTATGGCATCTCTGCACTAGGCCCAAGGGAACTTCTTTTCTTGCTGAATCATATGCAGGCGTGGAACTACTGGTTTCAGAACTTATCTCTTGAATCTACAAAATACCATCATCCAGGATTTCAGCAAGAGACAGACACAAACTGCTACCTCACTTCTCTGTCCCAAAACACTAGAAGAAAAAAAATCCAGTCATGCTGCAAGGCCCTTTTCCCTTCAGCTAGTCTTTCAGTCTTCCCTCCTTCAGCTAGTGTTCCAGTCCACTCTCTTTCACTTTCAAAATTGTCTTTTATATTTCTGAAAAGGAGCTCTACCTTGTGGTATAATGGAAAACTGCAGTCTATTACTTCTACAATGAAATACAGTGGGAGCTACACAAACCAACACAGTATTGTTTCATATAAGCTCTGTATTGACCTCTCTGCAGTCTGTGTGAATTTATAGTTGAGTAGGACCCTTAGGATGGCTAGAGTTTGCCTGTTTAAAACCTATCCCTTTCAAACAAAACAGTGAAAAGTAAAGGTAAAACAACAAACTATAAATCAAAGTAAATATTCTTGTCTATAAGCTATCCCTTTCATCCTAAAAACGGTGGTAAAAAATAAAATATAAATCAAAATAAATATTCTCTTACCAGGCAACTGCACAGTCAGTCACAAGCCAACACATTATTTATATAAGCTCAGTCTGTGGCTGCTGAGTCTGTCTTAGTTGTTCAGTAATTAGCACTGAAATAGAAAGGGGCTCTAAGTGGTTGTTTGGCAGCCCAGTTTTGAATGTTTTCTCACCAGCTTGGTGACTAATGCTGTTGTGTGGTGTAACATGCTGAAGCAAATGTTGCATGTGTCAACTAAAATAAACTCTGCGTGTGGTTTATGTCATGAATAGTCATTTGTAACAGCAAAATACAAAGCAGTATTACCCAGAGAAAACAGATGATCCACTTACTGTTTAACGATTCTAACTACATACCTACAACATTGCTATTAGTGATACCCAGGTGAAAAGAGCATGAACAGAAAAAAATCTATTATAGGTGAAGTAAAACATGACAACAGTAGCTTAAGCAACGTGCTGAGCCTGAAAACCCTTTGAAGTTCATAGGGTTGTAAAGTGTCAGCTACTGAAATGCATGTAAAAAGTAAATTATTTCCATTTAATCTCAAGTTCACAGCTTTTCTAGTGTGCCACAAAAAACATTCAAAGAATAAGAAGCTGAGTGATCATATTAACATACAAGGAAACATTTTATTTATTTATGTATTTATGTATGTATGCATATTTGTTTACCAAGCAGGTCCAACTGAGCAGATAAGATTTTTTAGCAGAGACCCAGAAGCTCCAGAAGAAATATTAACAATAATACCTGTACAGTGTGACTGATGCATATTAATATTTTGTAGCATTACGTATAGAGTAAGCATGATATAATTAATTCTTAATTAAACAAATATACAATAAAAACATAATGGAAAATAGAAGAAAGTATATGTTTTATGCATTAGTACAAAAATATTTCCTTTCATACATTATTTGATATAAATGGTGCAGAAGAGCGATAACTCCCTACAAATGGAAGTCAGTATATAAGCAGTGCACTGAGAATGATTTAAACTTGAGAGTAACAAAAATCTTGCAGGTATAGTTGTAATTTTTCTTTGACGTTATGCAGGTTGTTGTTGAATCTGATTGCAGGGGGGACAGAGTTCCATGATTTAGGGATACAGTTTTGAATACAATGCATTGCCAGCTTTGTCAAGAGCCTTGTGACTTTTGAGATGTCTGTTTTTAGAGTGGAGAGGAGTAGGGCTGCAGGATTCCACTAAGGGTAGGGCATGGTGTTTTCAGTGTGGAAGGCTAAGCTGTGTACACGCCATAGTTGAGAGTGGGTGAGGAGATGAGCTCAAGCCAGTTCATGCGTTTGAGGGCAATAAAGTGTTGTATGTAGTAAAGTTTGTTGGAAGCAAATTTGGCTATTCTTTTGAAGCACTGTTCTAGTTTACTTGTCAGAGTGGACTGCAGGCTGGGGAAGATAGGAAAAGCATGGAAAAGTGATGCCAGAAGATGCATAGACGCTAAGGTTTTCCTGCTACATTCAATAAGATATTGTTTGGCTGTATACAGAAGACCTTGCTTCTGGTTGGTTTCCTTGATTGTTTTTGGGATGTGGAGGTCAAATTTCATGGCATTCAAATAGACAGTAGATACAATATTCCCTGTGTTGCAGCTGTGATTTATAGTGTTGAAAAAGTCTATGAGTGCAGTAGTGGTACTGTGGTTGGGTCAGAGGCTGTGCTGAGTGGATGAGAGGAGGTTTTGATTAAAAATACAGTTGAGGAGTTGACAATACACATGTTTTTCTAAGACTGTAGATAAAGGGAAAGTATGGGTATGTGTCTATAGTTTGAAAGATCATTCCACTTTTATCCAAGAGTAAGATAAATTATTTATTCCATGGAGAGGGGACAAAGGACTGTTGGCTGGATCTATTAATGAATATTGAAATGGTGTAAGCAATGTTATCTGCTGTGATTTTCAGGTATTCACTGAATATGTTATCTACATCTAGGCGTGTAGGTTTTCATTTCTGAAGTTCTTTTTATGATAGAGTTCAGACAGGTTTGATGGAGAAAGCATTACAATGGCTACTGGTTTGGAAACTATACTGGACTGTATGAGTTGTATGTGTAGTAGTTATCTGATGGTGCTGATGAAGTGGAAGTTGAACAGAGAGGGAGTATTTTCTGGTGGTTAATTGACTGGGCTGCTGTGTTTTACTTGGGGATAGGAGGTGTTTGGTGGAACTCCAGAAAGTACATGGATTGTTTTAGTAATTCTTTTGTAGTTGAAGGTAGTGATTTATTTTGTCATTTTTGACTTTTAATTTGATAAGACTGCAAAGGTGTCTAAAGTTTTGGATATTTTCCTGTGTTCTATTTAGCTGCCATGTTTTCCATGCCTTATTTCTGTCCCACATTATTTTTTGTGGTTTCTGCATATAGGTGCTTGTATGTTTAAAACATTAAGGAAAGTATTATTAAAGAGGGCTTCAGATAACAGAAGTGAGACTGGTTAGAAAGTTGGTTTGTAAAGTTAGTTAGGTTTCTTTCTTCTTTAAAATGAGAATCATATCTGAGGGAAAAGGTTGTAAGACGATCACTAAATGTATCTGGTAATGTTCCTCAGGATGGGGTTTTGTCAGATTTGTTTGTCAGAATCCAACCCAGTATGGATTCTTTCTTATTTGGGCTGTTCAGTCTAGCTGGAGTGTGTATAAACTGTAAGTAACCATATACGTTTATTGATATTGAAGGGAAGTCACTGGAGAAAGCATGCCAGTCTTTGTCCGAGTCCCTGAAGATGATTGTCTCAAGGTGAATGTTTTCATTTGGTGGGATATAAACAGTTATGATACAGAGGAGAGACTATACTGTTGTTTAATCAGAGCAGGGTGATGAATATCTCAGCATTGTTAAAGATTGGGGGACTGGGAGAGTAGGGAGAGTATTCTAGGGTGTTAGAATACATTACTGGTGCATCTACTCCTTTTTTAACCTTTCTGTTAAGTCTATGTGTATACTGTATGCTGGGGGGGCATGATTTCCTCTTCTTTTATGCTTGCCTTCAGCCAGGTTTCTGCGATGACTAGAATGTCAGGAGTATGAGTATATGACAAAGTACGCAGGTCAGTTGTTTTGTGATATATACAGGATATTATTAGCGGGAAGAGTTATGGGTCTTTACAAGTCAGGGGAAAGAAGAAGGGTAAGGTATGAAGAGATGTGTACAAGTAGAGTAAGCATAAAAGTGAGCATTATATGTGTTGTACTGGAGCATGTTTATCTCACACAGGGTGCCACTGCTCTGGAACAGACTCCCCATCCATGCAAAACAGAACATATCCCTGTCCACATTCAAGTGTAACTTGGATCTGTTACTGGGAAACAGAGAATTAGCCTAAAAAAAGAACGAATAGAACAGAAAATGCTCTCCTTATTGATAAAAAGAACAAAGCTTTCGGGAATGCCCCTTCTTCAGTGTTTAATTAATACAATTAAAAATAATCTCATATATATATATATATATATATATATATATATATATATATATATATACAATAAGTCACAAACCACCTGACACAGCCCTCCAATAAAAACACAAAAGAAATACACAAATTTAACTTAATTGATAAATTGTCCTTAAAAGACAATTACGTAGAAAGTATATATAAAATATATATACTACATATATGTATCCTTGAAAATGTATATAAAATTCATAAATAAAACTTCATAAGATATACAATTAATATACATAGTAATTTTTAAAATTACTTGTACTGTTTTTGTTTAAAATCCAACATGGGTTTAACTGTTACCATATTGTTTAACCCAGGTTTTTTGTCGGCTTCAAGCCTTATAATCCATTTGTATTCAGATACCTCCAGTTTATTATTCATGTCACCAAGTCTTAAATTTCTATTTATCACTTCTAACACTTTAAATTTAAAATCATGTAGCATTCCTTTTTCCATTTTATGTTGGGCCAATGCATTAGAATTAATGTCCCTTCTCATGTCTGATTTGTGCTCAACAATACGATCTTTTAAGCTCCTCGAAAATTTTCCCTCATAAAATCCTGAACATTGTGTACAGGTAGCTAGATATACAACCATCATAGTTCTACAAGTTGCTTGATGTTTGATTTCATACCTTAATTTACTTGTTGGATGTTCAAAAAACTTTTTTGTGACTTATTGTATATATACATGAGATTATTTTTAATTGTATTAATTAAACACTGAAGAAGGGGCATTAAAGCTTTGTTCTTTTTATCAATAAAGAGAGCGTTTTCTGTTCTATTCGTTCTGTTTTTTGAGACTGGTGATACAAGGAATAGTAGAAATTCAAACCGTGGTTGAATTTGGATTTTCAGTAAACAGAGAATTAGCTCAGGACTGCCCTCTGTTCCCTCATTTTATCTATGATATGGTCCCAGTTATTCTCACTAGTGGTAATATATAATTATCAACCATGGACTGAGTAAAGAGAATAACAGCAAATAGGATAAGTTAATTCAAGCAACAAAAGGGAAACTGGGTAGGCATAAAATGGCCTACAAGGGCAGCTAGCCTAATGCTTACCTATGAACTATTGAAACTATAAGTATGTATCAGATTTCATAGGTCATGCTATAGGAGGGATAGGTGGGGGTGGCAATGGATATAGGTAGGGAGAGGGACTGCGGTGGGTTGAACAGGTACAGGGAAAGGGACAAGATGATTAAAGTATATAATTTGGTGGAAGAAGTATTATACTGTGTGTGTGTGTGTGTGTGTGTGTGTGTGTGTGTGTGTGTGTGTGTGTGTGTGTGTGTGTGTGTGTGTATATATATATATATATATATATATATATATATATATATATATATAATATAATATACATATATATATAATATTTAGCTAGTGAAGAGATAAGACAGTAAAGGTGGGGTTCAAGAGTTGGATGGGTATTCTGATGGATGGGTATTGGTGGAGTATTTTATGATAAAGAATGGATATGAATGAGTTACAAATGGAAGGGACAATGAAAGTGTGAGTAGACAGGAACAGTGGTAGCAAGACTTAGGTTAAAGAAGAACAGGAGACTGTTGTGATGAGGAGTAGATGGGATGAGTTTAGTTATTTTCTTTAATTTAATAGGTATGTCTGTTTTAAGATAAATACATTATTGAAAACTTTACTTACCCATTTGAATTGTTCATCTGTTGCCATGAATGTCCTATGTTTTATGGCATTTCTATATTGTTTGTACATACTTCAGAATGTCCTGCATTCTCTCTTTCTTGATTATTCCCCAAGGATGTAAACAGATGTTTGAAATAATCTTGTATTCCTCATCCTGAATGAAGTCCTAAAGGACTCCATTAAGATTATGAGCCAAGACTCTATGTCCATGACAACTGATTTACTGGAAGCCTACTATAATTATATTGACACTCTTAATTTTTTTATGTACTAGAACACTTACTCTATTTGGAGAGGGAGGAGGATAATATTCACAAGAAGCTCAATAAATGTACCATATGTTTCTTCAGTGCTTGCCTGTGTAAAGTAGAAGCATAGCTACGGTGGGGCCAATGGGACAAAGTGTTAGGGGGCATGGTTGGTTGATCCCTTTAATGCATACTGGCTTTTAAAAGACGGTATTGCATTTGTGGACAAATCTGAGTGTGCTAGCATTCTCTGTCTAAACTGTAGCAACTGTTTGTTAAATTGTAGAAAGCAGTTTGCTACAGCTTGAAACATTTCTTTTTTCAAGTAAATCCTGACAGCTGTAGCACTCCTTGAAGAGTATAGACTGTAGCAACTGCTTCCGTCTTTGTAGCAAGCAGTTTGCTACAGTTTAAAACATTTGTATTTTTTAAGTAAATCCTGATTGTTGTTGTAGTCCATACAGAGTATAAACTGTAGCAACTGTTTGCTACAGTTTAAAATATATTTTTTTTCAGTAAACCAACAATTTAAATGAAAAAAAGGACAAGGATTGAGGAAGGGTGCAGAAACTGTACCTAATCGGCTTCTGGGTCAGAAGGATGGGGTCATGTATTTAGCCACATGATTTATGAAGAGCTGGGAGGGTGGGGCACAACTCGGTGCTAGTAGAACTGGTTATGCCTCTGGTGTAAACAGCATGAGTCAGGAAACCACAGCATGTGGCTAAGTAACAGAGCCATGCAAACCAAAATGGCACAGTGTGTCAGCACTGAGGAGTAATCAGCACAACATCTGAAGGGAGTGCTAGAAGGGAAGGTAGGCCACAGCAACAACAGAGTGGCATCTGATATACCTGGCATGTGTTACAATCATGTTGCTACTGCCTGTGCATGCAAAGACTATATTCAAAACTATCACAGAGAAAAGTACTATATAGTCCAGAAGCATCATCTCAAAAAGCAGTTGGATAGCTGAATCTGTGTCAGAGATTGACAGAACCCTGACTGTGTTACAGGAGACCAAAGTCTGAGTAGCAAACCTAGACATTACAAGATCAGGAAGATTATAGCAATGGGAATGAGCAGCTTACATGTTGGTTTGCCCCACCCTAGGAAAAGGGTGGGCTTGCTGCTTGACTTTGGGGCTTCCTGTATGTCATGAGTAAAAGCTAAGGCATATTACAGTTTTAGGAGAAGGTCAGGCAGATTCTCTGCAGCAATTAGTGTGTGTATTGTAGCAAATCTGCATGCATTGCATTGTATTGATACATCTGCCAAGACTACACCAGGAGTGAGGATAAGGCTAGATCAAAGAGAGGAATACTTTCCCTTCTGTCAGGATGGAGCTGTAACAAAATGTCCCAGTGTCTCCTCTGTGCCATGCTATAGAGATTAGTGTGATTTACTGACACTTGGCAGATAGTAGATCATAGAGGCACTAGAACACACACACAAAAAAAAACAGGCTCAAGCAGTGCAATATATCCAGATGTGATATACTAGTACAATGATAGCAGCAAAGTCTGAAGTACACCATTGAGTGGTAAAGGGAAAAATCCAATGCAAGTCCACTCAAGGACGCAATATAAATATGGCAGATATATAACAGGGACACACATACATTCACCTTTAGGCAGCACTAAGGTCCTCAGTGTCAGCTGCAGTATAAGAAAAGCAAGCAACTCTGCAGTTAAGGAAATGCTGAGCTTTGTGAGGGCATTCTCCATAACAGACAAAATTTGACTCCATGTCTAAATCTTGATGAATTCATAACAATTGGGTTGTGAGTCCAGAAGGGCACTCTGAGCTGGCTTCAGTCCCTTCTAAGCAATGGCTATGGTGCATCCCTGCTAGGCCTGTTGATTCCCCAGAAGCCTGTTATACAATAAGGGAGTGCAAGACATCCAGCCTGCAGGGTATAACTCCCTAATATTCTAGAAGGCAAAGCTCCATACTAAAACTAATTCTAAATGCATATCAAAAGTACGATTATGACTGTTCTCCAGTTCAAACAGCAATGTGCTTTCAGAATCTATTTTACTACTCCAGCCACTTACTGGACATAGAGAAAATCCTTCTCTAAGATAATGTTATGCTGTCCAAGCTTTTCTGTATCAGGTTGTAGCAGAGTATACCTTTACTATATGTATGTCATCATGTCATTAATGCTACATCTGCTAGTATAGCCATTTCTGTCTCCATCCCTTAACACAGGACTTGACAGGCTGATTATTGACAAACACGATACCCGTGCAACAGACACACACAGCATATAACACAGATGAGGTATCAGAACCACAGGACAAATCCCATAATGCATCAGCCTGATGAACTACAGAAAACTTGTGGCCTGGAGGCAGTAAAGGCTCCTTGAACTGTGAATAGATAAGCGGCTCAGAAAGAGGAGTCAACCATTTCTAGTTATGGTGAGTGTCCTGACATAATAACACAGTGTTATGTCCTCTATCTCTGCTTCTCTAGGAATATACAACATGGAAACCATACAGAGTTGAATGCCCTCTGCCATGCACTCAAAAAGAGCCATGAAGGTGCCCACCCACAGAACCATATAAAAAGCAACCAATACATCCTCCCAGTCAGCTGAAAGTAGTATGCTTACCCAGTGAAGCTTCCACTTACTAGAAGGAAAGGAGGTAAAAAGCTGATCTGACTCCCTAATGTCTTTATTTGTGTGTGTGTGTGTGGGTGTGTGCGTGTGTGTGTATATGTATGTGTGCGTGTGTGTGTGTGTGTGTGTGCGTGTGTGTGTGCGTGTGCGTGTATGTGTGCGTGTGTGTGTGTGTGTGTGTGTGTGTGTGTGTGTGTGTGTGTGTGTGTGTGTGTGTGTGTGTGTGTGTGTGTGTGTGTGTGTGTGTGTGTGTGTGTGTGTGTGCGTGTGTGTGTGTGTGTGTGTGTGTGTGTGTGTGTGTGTGTGTGTGTGTGTGTGTGTGTGTGTGTGTGTTGGTATCCTCACAGCCCCCATCTTGCTCTGGAGTGGAGAAGTAGGTTTTCATTTTGTAATAAGAAGATTCTGTTCAGCACTTTTCCTTTAGGAGGTCAGTCATTTGAGACCGGACCCCTTGTAAAGGATTATGCTATACATGAGGGGAGGGGTAGGGTAATGAGACAAAACTCATCTAGAGCCTGTCATTCCCCTTCAGACAGGGATCTTGGTAGAAAATGATATATTGGGTACACTACTCTGGCGGGTGGTCTCCATTTCTCTCTCTTCTCAGTTTGTCATGTCTCAGATAAAAATAAAGTAATGGCAGGAGGAAAAGTTGCACCTCTTTTACACGGAAGTACTACTAAAAGAAGGTAGAACAGACAATCTATGTACAAATCCAAGAATCTTCCAAGGGCATATGTGTCTCCCTTTCCAGGGCAGGCACTCCCCCTTCTGAAATCAATGTATAGAAACAAAAGTTACAGAAGAGGCTCCTTCCTCCATCAGATTAACACAGTAGTATTCCACGAACTTTCTTGCTCAAAAGAAAGATGATCAGTAGAGGCCAGTCTTAGATTTATCAAACCTGAAGAAGTTTGTCATGATCAGAAAATTCAAAATGTTAATGTTAAAAATGTAGTTAAATAGTGAGTCTGGATATGGAACATGCTTATCAGCATATTCAGATTTTCAAGTGTCTGATGGAATTTCTCAGATTTCAGGTAGGACGTCATCATCACAATGCTCCTCTTGGACATTTTTACTTTCACAAAGATTTTTTTCAAAGTGTCTGACCCCAGCAATTGTTGTGATTAAGCTGAGCAGATTGCACATTTTCTATAGCTGAATGGCTGTCTCCTGGAAACCAAAAGGATCACCCACTGAAGTATTTCAAAGTATTGATCATTTTTACTATCTGAATATGCTGATAAGCATGTTCCATATCCAGACTCACTATTTAACTACATTTTTAACATTAACATTTTGAATTTTCTGATCATGACACACTTTTTCAGGTTTGATAATTCTAAGACTGGCCTCTACTGATCATCTTTCTTTTGAACAAGAAAGTTCGTGGAATACTACTGTGTTAATCTGATGGAGGAAGGAGCCTCTTCTGTAACTTTTGTTTCTATACATTGATTTCAGAAGGGGGAGTGCCTGCCCTGGAAAGGGAGACACATATGCCCTTGGAAGATTCTTGGATTTGTACATAGATTGTCTGTTCTACCTTCTTTTAGTAGTACTTCCGTGTAAAAGAGGTGCAACTTTTCCTCCTGCCATTACTTTATTTTTATCTGAGACATGACAAACTGAGAAGAGAGAGAAATGGAGACCACCCGCCAGAGTAGTGTACCCAATATATAATTTTCTACCAAGATCCCTGTCTGAAGAGGAATGACAGGCTCTAGATGAGTTTTGTCTCATTACCCTACCCCTCCCCTCATGTATAGCATAATCCTTTACAAGGGGTCCGGTCTCAAATGACTGACCTCCTAAAGGAAAAGTGCTGAACAGAATCTTTTTATTACAAAATGAGAACCTACTTCTCCACTCCAGAGCAAGGTGGGGGCTGTGAGAATACCAACACACACACACGCACACACACACACACACACACACACACACACACACACACACACACACACACACACACACACACACACGCATACACACACACACACACAGTCACAAAGGATTCTTTGTTTTTTTGTGTTTCCCTCTAAATCATTGATTATGGCATTGGCAAGGGAACTAAAGAAAAAATCAGGAGGAAAGGCAGATTCGTAATTTTTATAATTACATTTTTTGTATAAGACTGCCTTTGAAGCCATCTCTGCAGCCTCATCATTACACAATAAGTTTCCAATTTAAAAGCATAATAGTTTGCATGGAAAAGTTCATTTCAAAATATGCACAGATATTGTTAAAATAGCATTTAAAATATTAATAACGATTCTCCCTCAAATGGCAAAGACATTTCTTGCAGTATAGGAGCAGCTTGACTGAGTCACGTATAAATCAAATTCACTTGGAGAGTCTGAAAACAGAATTTTGTTATTCAAAATCTGAAAAAGGTTAATATCCTAGTATGAGGAAAAGGACACATCAAAGTTAACTGTCTTGTCAGGGTTAGCAGCAGTGAAATCTCCTTGTTCCAAGTTAAGGGCAGGAAATTTAAATCAGTCAACTGAGCAGTTTGAAACAGAGCAAATTCATAAGTATGAAAACACATTGATAACTTTAGCTTACTTAATTATAACTTTACTTAATGCTTCAAAATAAGTGTACAACAGGGTGATGGACTTAACCTGAACTGGAATTTTGAATACAGTAGTAGTTAACTTATGAAGATAATTACCTTTCATCAGAAAGGTACCCTGATCTCCATTCAAAATATTCTGCTATTAATGATACAAAACTGAGACATTTACATCATGGGAGGGTGGATTCATAACCTCTTCCTTATTCATCTCCCTTCCGTCTCCATATTTTCATGATCACAATCATCATATTCAAAGACTTGGACACACTTTTTTTTCTGTTAGACTGCTTACTAAGAAACCAAATGAAGGAAGTGTTCATTTTCACCTCAGTCTTCTCCGATGGCTAGAACTGCCTAGCCTACTTTTGTTCAATCAGTTTATAGTAGCACACAAAATTCTGTACCACCCTGAAAATACTCCAGCAATCAAAAATATCATACATCCATACAGTAATTCAAGGCAACTACGATCATCCAATAAATTGTTGGTCCAAACCCACAAAGCCATTAACTCAGCCGGCGACTCACTGTTTGCCAGCTTCATTGGTAAAACTTGGAATTCCCTTCCATCTAACCTTACCCTTGAACCTTCTTTAAGTCTCTTCAAAAAAGGCCTCAAACAGTATTTTAAAGAGCACTGGCTTTGTCCCTGTAATAACCCTGATTAATCAGTACTTATTCAATGCCTTATTTAAATTAATATTGTACGCATCTCTTGCTCATAATGACTTGCTGCAACCTGTTGTTTTTATATACTATTACACACTGTGT